>NW_020653852.1:10682553-10699146 GCF_003589595.1 Hyposmocoma kahamanoa | reverse complement strand
TGTGCGTTTTACATTACAATAACGCACTTGTGCGTTTTACATTACAAGAACGCACAAGTGCGTAATGAAATACATTACGATATTGAAATTGGTGTGATTTCAGCCACTTTACAAGCATATATGTTATAAAATATTTTACGCTATTATTTTACCTCTTTTATCAAATAAAAGGAAAAATATTACTATCATCAACATTACACAAAATTTGATTTCACCGGTATCTCGGAAGAACATATTTTGTGCTTACAACATTCTAATCCATTACAAAAACCCAAGATCATAATACTATAAACAAACTCGTAGTATGAATATTGAACAATATGTTCGCCAAAAATAGGCCTTTTGAATGAAAAGAAATTATTATACTGACCTTTCTAAGATCCTAGATGAAAGAAAGAACGTAAGTTCAAAGCCATCCCATTACCTATCTACCTATATATTACTTTCACAGTATTTTTATCATTTCTAACTTATCGAATTTCAAAGGGCTCCTGAAGTCTTTTAAGGCATGTTTACGTGACAAGCGTTCAACGTGCGTTAGGTTTTTGAATAGTGTACACATTGCTGGCGTTTTTCAGACGTAAGCGCGCGTTTTTTAGATTTTTATTTAGATTTATTAGATTTGTATTCTAAAGTCACACTATATGAACCCAAATTTCATCTCATCATCACAACATAGAATATAAGAACAAGTTCTTTCCAAGCCTTTCTCCTTAAAATCTTATTCGAATAATCCTTGCTTATCATATTCCATATTGCATGACGTTTCTCAACTAAATAAATTGTTTTTGTAAATAAATAATTTGTTCCTATATTCTGTGACGGAGATGACAATGACGAAAAGAAGAAAGCGTTGTGTAAGTATACATGTCGAACTTGCACTAAAACCGTGGCAACGCGCGGTCAACGCCCGAAAAGCGCCCGCCATGTTTACACTATTCAAAAACCTAACGCGCGTTGAACGCTTGTCATGTGAACATACCCTTACAACAAGAAATTTCAGCTCGGAGAGTTCTGAAATTTCTTCTAATTGGTTGTTTCTTATTTTTTCTTTAGGACTTCAAGTAACGGGACGAACAAGTCGTGCGTCTGATGGTAAGTGATACGCCTGTCCATAGCAGCTGCAGTGCCATTCAGATCTTTAAATTGCACTACTTTAGCTCGTGTATTATAAATATTTATTTCATTTCACCTAAGAACTCGATAAACATCTATTTTCTCAAACGTGTTCCGAAATGTTTGCATTACTTTCAAAAAACGAACACGGAAAGTTTGTCATTTATGTACAGTCCGATTTATTCCCGGCCAAGGCCTGGAAAGTAAGTATGAATTGCACAGGCCGCGAAGTAACGGACTGTTGGACGAGTATGAGATGATGTTGTTGAATGTGTCTGTGGTTCTGTTTAATGTTACAACAGGGAAAGTCCCGCACGTGCAAAATTTAATTGATTTCAGAACGGCGGGTATCCATTACTGTACCTATTTTCGTTATCGTTCTTCTCACTAGAACTGATTTTAGCGACTAAAATTCAAAAAAAAAAACGAAAAAACAGAAAAGAATACCAAAGCGCTTTTGGTCGGAATTTTTAATTCTCGCAATTACGAGCACTAAGTAGGTGGCTGTATGAATATTTCTTTTGCCTGTTTAAGGCAATCTTTGACATTGTCTTTGAAAACAAATATTAATATTACTCCAAAACTGTGTTAAACGTATTAGTAACGACATCTATAAATTTAATTTAAAAGCTTTCATCGATTCATTCAATATTTTTTGAATATGGCGAAAGTCTTTGCGAGCAGGTGATCGGAGTGTAACGTGAGTAGCTTAAGTGAATTAATAAATCGGAATATTATTAATTACCAAAAAGTGTTTATTAAAACTATTAGATAACTGTAAAAACAATTAATTTTGTGTGTATTTATTTATGTATATCGTTTATATTTTATTTTGTCAAACACTGGTGCAAAATTTTAATGTTTACTAGTAGTTGACACCCATGTCAAGCACTCGTATATATGAATATTTTTTTAAACTTAATTTCGATTAAATATTTGGTAAGGACGGAGAACATAAGTTTGGATTACTCTGTTAGTGACAAGTTTCTATGGGTAGTTTGAGTAGTGTTTGACATAGGTGTCAAAGACTTACTATGGGGACCCAATAACTGACAGTGTATATTGAAGTGTCAAACACTCGAACATAACTAGTGTCAACTATTGGTTACAAGTATTGTTTAATGAAAAAATGCCACTAAGGGCGCGTTCAAATTAGCCGCTGTTAGTCGCGCTGCAGCAGCGCTGCAGCCGCGCGGCGTCCGCACGAAGGCCGCGCGATTGTGACTTTTCATACAATTTCTAGAAGCCCTGCAACCGCGCGGCGGCCGCGCGACTGTAGCGCTGCTGCAGCGCGTCTAGAAATGTACGAAAAAGCCCTAAGGCTGTCGCCTTATTCTGATGATTACGTATTGAAGGCGATAGACGAAGTATCAACACGAATTCCTATCGCAGCTGCTGCGAGAAAATATAGGATACCGCGGATTACTTTACTATATATAATTTTCAAATACTGGTACTCCGATCTCACTGTGCCATAGTCAACTATTGGGACATTAGAAATGTTGCCTATCTAACACGGGTACAATTTTAGAGGTAGCGGAAAACTGGATTATATTAATAATGCCTATGATTATTTTAATTTTTATAGTTCCTAGAAGATAAATTACAAACCGTTTAATATGTTAACATACGTACGTAGTCAGTATGACTGATAATTAAATACTTTTTGGCAAAATACGTGATTTTCCGTCTAAAAGCGTCAGCCACTGGGGACATTTACCTTACGTAGTTCATTGTTAGATAGATTTAAAAGCATATAGCAGCGGACAGCAATGGATTTTTTTAATTAAATAAAATTAAAGAAGTTTCATTTCCTATAATTAATTAAAATGAAAGAAAATACAGTAATGGATACACATTCAACGACATCATCAGAACTTCAGCAGACTACTATTAATGTGCCTGAAAAAGCAGTAACATTTTCTTTTAACAATTATCCAAACATATCAAATATTACTTTGAATATTATTTAATATGTATTTTTTTACTTTTTCTTTTATCTTCTCACTGGCGCTCGGGCAGCAATCCTTTACTTCCCGGCTTCTGCAATTATGTACTAGGTATAAACCTGAGCTAGTTCTCTGAATCACCCATGATGTAATAAGTTCTATGAATGTCATAAATGTTATCTAAAGGTATGAGACGTTCTTGCTGGAATGAGTTTCCATTTTCATTACACGTCTGTTCGAATTCAACTGATGTGGACAGATTGGCCGTGTCCGGCCCTTGCCGCATGTCAACATGGCAATTTATTATCTGGCGGTCGTGTGATTTATTATACATATATTCCTTTTCCCTTTACCTGGTTGAAACATTGAACAGATGAATTCAAAGGTGAATGTTACATACATCGTTTCTATTGATGGAATAACGACACATCAAATCAAGAATGCAAGACAGTAACTAAATTTGCATTGAATTTACTCGATGCTTGGGAAGCGGTACAAATTAGCATTTCGTTGTTTTAAAATCTAGAAACAAATTTTGCGTAGTTTTTGGAAAATATATTTTAAGACAGAAACTTGAGCTTTTTATAAATTCTTAGAAAATAATTTCGACAAAAACTGTTTCTGCTTTTATTCGGTTGTCTGTTTTGCTGAAATAAAATCCTTGGTGGTCGTTATACATTATTTGAATAATAATAATAATATGTGTCAGACAACCACACCAATTGCCTGGCCTCAAACTAGGCAATTCCCTGTACAATGAGTACCAGAGCAACGGAATTCTGGGGTAATTCCCTGAACATCCAGACCAGAATTAATTTAGAAAAGTTCATTTCTCAAATTAGTCCTATCGGGAATCGAATCTGGGACCTCCGCATCCAGCGCCCGCAATGTAAACCATTAGGCCACTGAAGTCGTCAATTAGTTTATGCTATTTAATCGCGTTTCCGTTAGTTCACCATATTTTTAAATATCAGTAACTAAAAGACAAAACATGTAAGCGTATTTTCACATAATACTGTTTACACCCAACAAAGCACCGAGAGAACTATCAACATATTCAAATTATAATGTGAAATAAAAAGCTAAACCAAGAAAATTTCACCCAATTTTCAATACATTCCGAAGTAAACGTAATGTGGTCGCCCTACATTCGAAGAACATAAGAGGGTTTCCCCACAAAATGGAATACATCTAATTACTGAGCCTCGAGAGACGCCCTTGCGACCTTTCACCGAAACCTCCTGTTATTATTAAATTAGCGATACGAATGTAGTTTCCTACGAATCACATCGTAGTACCACATGTAACTTGTGTATATTAAAGTGTATTTTATATAAATATGTAATTATCCGAAAATTTAAAAGAAATTAGTCACGCAGGTTTGTTTTAATTTGTGCCTTATGTGTTGTACTTGAATGTTTTGTCTTAGTATTTGACGGCCTCGGTGGTCTAGCGGTTTGCATTTTGAGCACAGGTAGGTAGGATCTGGGACATAATGTCCTTATCGTGTAACCTTGAGTGAATGACGGAGCCCTGCCGAAGTGAATTCCATTGCTTTGGTACTCATAGTACAGGGAATTTTCTAGTTTAAGACCAGGTAATTGGTGTGGTTGTCTAGTACGTTATTATTATTACACCCGACGCAAAAAGTGGAGAGTTATAAGTTTTAAGCCCTCGTCTGTTTATTTGTGTGTATGTTTATGGCTTCGTAGCTCACAAATGGATGAACTAATTTCATAGTGGATTTTTTATTCGAAGGTTAATTTAATGAGGATAATTCGTCAAACACAGAGGGAATAGACGTTCATCAAAACAGTTAACGATGTTTGATTAACATCTGTTCAGTTGTTTGAAGATTATCAGGTCTCATTCCACTTAGTGTAAAATAATCTGTGCCTACACTCTAAGTTAAAAAATGAATATTTATTTTACTCTTTGTTTTTTGTACGGTCGACTTGAAATTTGTTATAGTGTGGCTATCCCATGACGTTACAATAATATCTTTGATCTGGTGCTGTTCTTCTTAACAGTCGTAAGCTATGCACTCGCCCAACTAATATAAAATGCATCCTCAAGATGACTATTCCCTCCCCTTTTAAAATTCTAAAAAAAATGTTAACAATAAACCAAGTAAAATTATATTTTTTTATTTTATTTTTTGAATTTTATTTAAGTACTTATTTACTTTTTTATATCAATTTTTTATAACCCCTGTCTACTTATCTATAAATCTACATTGCATTAATTAATTTACCCCAAAATGCTGCGTGCTTTGTTTCAGATAAACCCGCTTCGAGAGTCACAGACAGCAGTAATGGTCAAAATTATATTTGAAAATAAATCTACTTCCTCCCGTGTAGAGGTTATCTACGTGACATTGGTGGGATTGTGAAAGGCACAGAACAAGCCACTAGTAAATAAAAAGAAGAAGAAGAAGATCTGATGCTGCAACTAGGACAGTCTGCAGATTATACCACTCATCGACTACTCATAGCAGAACTATCGTGTTTGAGCTCATCGACTAGTTGTTAGTCTATGGATGGTGGTTTTGACATTTTGAAGTTCTAGATCGGGAGTTTTTAAATTTTAACCTTCCAGCAGTCGCGCGCGGTCTCAAAGACCGCAGCGACCTTATTTTAGTCATTTTACAAAAACTATAAACATTAAACGGTTGCGTGACCGTGATATCCTCAAGGGGGTAAGGTACTTCCCCTTAGTAGCCCTGTGACATTCGTCGCAAGCGCACATGTGTCTTTATTTGTGTTTGCGGTCTCAGATTCCGCGCGCGACCGGTCGTGTTCCAGAAAAATTCATGAAATGAAATTGAAACCTGGGTGAGTATTTCACGTTGTTTGTACTATATTACTTACAAAATTACATTTTTTTTGTATTATATTTTGATTAATTTATTATTTCACTATTTGTTGTAGACATAGCATGAGTTACGAAAAATCAGGACGTGTTGCAGAGAAGGCGGAAACAGAAGATTCATGATGTCAAACCATTGCTACTGATATTGAGTAGGTTACTACCTACCTGTTCCTTAGAAGTTTTTTATTTTGTTCTCCCTTTTTATTTTATATGAATTGAGATACGTAGAACATCATGAATAAAAAACATTCAAAAATAATTGTGAATTTAGAGTTCCTACAATATTGTGGAATTGATGACAATATTGATTGATCTCGATAATAATCTACTATAGTGTGCTTATGAACGATTAAGATAGAAAAATTCATCTTATTTTGTTGATTTTTAACGTTGTTTGTGTCATATGAGTAAAATTTTGAATTTTTATAGACTGTTCAACTAATAAGCACAAATTTACAAAACTAATAAGTAAGTAATGTTTTTTTTTTTCATTTATATTCATAAAAGACTCTTTATCATGTGCTACACAACGTCATGAAAATATTCGTTTGTCTTCCTAAACTGAACGCGTAAAGTTGCGGTCTCACAGACTGCACGGGACTGCTTATGTTCGGCGCAAGGGTGCGATCACTGGAAGGTTAATTTTATACGCTACAATTCGATGTCTTCATCAGATGTATCTGTGTTTCGAATTTTTCAGTGTGTCTTTAACTATTACTTCATAGTTATCTGTAATAAAATCATATACCCTTTTCATATGTTTCTTTGTTTATATATAATGAAACTATTTTTCCGGATTTAAATCGCGTAAATTTATTTTTTCAGGCCAACTAGTCTTAAACTTCACAGTTCTCTTGGTCACGGCTGTCGACCGTGACCATGGCACCTGTGAAGGGCCCGAAACGTTGGTTGATTTGAAAACCAAATTTACGCCATTTAAATCAGGAAAAATAGTTTCATTTCCTATATGCACCATCGCAAAAGCCATGGAACTCGATACGTTTGTTTATTATTAATTTGTATTTTCGTTTTTATTTTACTGTATTGTACGGCAAAATTTTAACTTTTACTTTAAAATTCAGATTTTACTACATTTCATTATTTTACCGGGCAACTTTTATGGATATGTATTTTTTTTAGTGTTCACACTTTAATTTACGTACTTACGACTTACTTTGGACTTCTGCCCATTTTATTGGAAGTACCATTGACTTAAATTTACATTTTCTAGAGTGGATGGAGATATTCCGTCCCTAAATCACGTTCAAAGGACGATTTGCCGTTGGTATATAGGCAGGCAGAAGCAATAAAGCTACTATCTAATGCAAAGTCGGGCTTTTTCAAACATTTTTTTCTGTGTGTTCGATCTTTGAATTCATAAGCATAAATAAACATTTTGTTGCAATTTATTACCAGGCAATATCATTAGTCGGTTTCGGCGGTCTATTGATTCTCGTTATTTTATGATTGAACTAACTTTTGGCTTTTTTACCTTGAGGCAAACGCTGTGGGACTTTGTTGTTGCTGTTTTCCCCAAAATTAATTTTGGATTAATAAAATTCGAATGCGAATTGAAATCCTTTGAACACGATGGCGTCTTTGTATGTACAGATGAACTGAAAGATGTGAAAGAAATGTTGTAACATAATAATCAAAAGGTATTATTTTGTGCTGTCAGCCTTTTTTTTTTTGTTGTGTGGAGTTGCTCTTTATTTAGTCTAAAAAAGATTTTTTACATCGACATTTGTAATAAGTATCGAATTATACCAAATTCTGCCCACGATTTTGGGCAGAAATGGGTTATAATCCGGATTTATTGGGTTTTAACCCACTGTCTTGTTGATATTGACTTAAGATTATGTCCCCTGATTTTCAAGCTAGGCCAACCTGTCCTATGTTATGAGAGTTAATGTTTCAGTTATTTAACAACTTTACAAAGTTATGGTGCAGTACGAGGAGTATTGCAGTACGTGTATGCGTGTGTGAGCGAGCGCGCCTTTGTAAGTGTGAGCGACCGCGAATTTCTGAGTGTGTGTGCGTGTGAGTGTACACGAGTGGGAATATGATTAAGTATGAGCAAGAGTGTTATAGTGAATTTAATTACGGGCGACATAAAATAAGCGATTTTAAATTTGTTTTGTTTCTTCGTAATCAATCTTTAATAGCCAAAATACTGTTTATTCTATTTTTACATTCGAATTCGAATTTACATAAAGTTAATTATGATATGTACAATTTCGTTACAAAAATCGCTTCCTTTATATGGAAAGACGACTGTCATTGAATTTGTTGTATAGTGTTCATTTGAGGTTGTATGTAATTTGTTTATCTTTAATAAAAAACTAACGGTGTAGACATCTTAATCATTTTATTACAGATCATTTAGTGTTTGTAGAATGTGCCAACAGAGACTGAGATAAGGAAAATAAGATCCGCGTTGTTTCATTCGTTTGTACCTGAAAACTTGCACAAAATTATATTCAAGTCGTAGAACACAACTTGTTTCTATTTTTAAATATTTTTGTACATACATTTTTCCTCCATGTTACCACAAATTGAAATACATTTCTATTATTTGTGTTACACCTTCTTGTCTATAAAAGGGATTCTCAGAAGTAAATAAATCAAAATAAGCTTCATACCGCCAACCATCTGACGAAGCAACAACATTAGTTACATTGTATTAGAAACTAAGACATTTATCTATCACTGGAGACTATTGGATCACAATAAAACGATACTATTGATCGATTTATTTTGATACTTACAGGAACGGAATAAGAGTGTTTGTTGAGTTGTTTTCATCTTTATACAGAATGCTAGTATAATCTTTTCTAAAAAAATATTCACCACGTGTTTTGTCGTTCATAAATTAATATAAACATCTTTTAAGAAAATAAAATACAATTTTTAGTAGCAGTAGAGCTCCTTGTGAAAGATTTCGTCCAGGGAAGTACTGCCATCTTACCTATTTCTGTCGCCATCGAAATCTTTAGTATGCAATTCTTAAACGCAGAATATTTTCTTCAAATTTAAATTTGAACAAAACTGAGGTTCTCTCTTTCCAACAAAAAAAGAATCATCAAAATCGGTTTACAAATGCCTGTTACGAGTGTGTATGTTACGAGGAATCGCGTAACATACACACAAAAAAATACTGTCGAATTGTAACTTCCTCCTTTTTTGAAATCGGTTAGAATCATTAAATCCTAAATACGTCACTGGAAATGACGGAACCCAACGACGTTTGGCCTCATTCCAGAAATTCCTTTACATATGCTTAGATCTGTGAAGACAGACCGATTCACTACATTTTGTAGTGTAAACAAAATATATAAGCCGCATCGATCAAACGGATCATAGGAAATATTTACGCACACATTTTGTAAACGGCTTCGTATGGTAAACAGTTGAAGAATGCTATTATTAGTTCGATATTCTGCTTCGGGTATTTCGGGCAATTAAATAGAAACTGTTAACAAGTTTTATTCAATCCAACTAACGGTCCGCCATCAGATTTTTTAGCTAGGTAATACTTTTTCTTTGTGATACTAACTGATGGGATGGACCAGTATGCGTCTGGTGGTAAGCGACACGCCTGTCCATAGGAGTTATAGTGCCATTCAATTGTAAAGATCTGAGGAATGCTGTCACTGCATCTGTCACTGTTAATAAAAAATAGTGATGGACATAATGTTAATACGAGGATCAAAAACAAATTCATTAAAGGGGTAATTTTCCTAAAATTTAAATTCGTTAAATTCCTTCAAAAATTGGCCCTATACGAGGTTTAAAACTTGTGTTTTAAAAACTTTACAGTAAAGATTTAAGTGATAAGTAAGGGTAAGGCAGATTTATCCAGAAAACGAAGAATTACTAAGAAACTTTTTTGTTTCGGTTGCTCATTGTAAGTAGGAAGACATTTGTTCATATTTATCATATACATTACAATATTTATGATACACTACATAATCTCTGTGTAAATAATACAGTTTCTGTGCATCTACTAGGATAATAATAATCCATGGGAGTGATCTGTGTAGCTCTTTCAGGCTATAACATTTATAAATAAATATTGTTTGCAATGCAATTTCTTCTTTATTCTTCGTTATAAATTCACAAAAATTTGAATTATGAATAGGTAGAGCGTTTAATCGTTTGACGGTTTCAACTGTAATTTTGCTTCCCTATGTAATAAAGATACTTTTAATTTAACAAAATAACGTCGTGCTTAAATGATTTTATATCCCATAATTTCAATTCAACGAAAAGTGTATTAAGGCAATTTACGTGTTAATTCACGGCTTGGTTTTAATGTTCTATCGTTTGAAACAGAATTTATTAATGTAATTAAGGTTCCGTCTTATGTGCTGCTATTACAAGAGTTGACAACCACTTTCATTCAACTGAACGTGAAAGATTAAAATATCCTATTTATAGGTTTAAAGTGATAGTTTCTCATCATCACCGTATCAGCCGGAAGACGTCCACTGCTGAACATAGGCCTCACCCAATGATTTCCAGACCAGCCGATCGGACGCGGCGTGCATCCATCGGTTACCCGCCACCCTTACCAGGTCATCCGTCCATCTAGTAGGGGGCCATTCCACTGAACGCCTTCCGGTTCGTGGTGTCCATTCAAGAACCTTTCTGCCCCAACGGCCGTTAGTTCTACGAGGTATGTGCCGTTTTTTTTTGACGGGGGTAAATCTTTATGGATACCCCTGAGCCCAGGGAGACTCAGGGGTTATGTGGGGACTCTCCCTCCAGACTGGAGGGCCTACCCCACTAAAACCCCCCGGGTTTCCCTCTCGCTGGTTGAGTCGGCACCGTGGGATCAGTGAACATTCACCACGACGCCGCCCGGCCGCCCTAGCTTACGCCAGGGCTCCCGCGCCAACGGAGGGGCGAGTCGGTTGTCCTCCAACCCGCCCTCCAGACGAGTGAGGCCGTGCAATGCAAGCTCCGGAGTCCCTGTCCAGAGCCCGCTGGTCTCACTAGGGGATCAGGCGAGCAGCGAACAGCCTTCGCCTTCTCCCCGTACGTCTGCGCCGGAGCGGGTGCGCATCCGCCGCGTCCTCGCGCACCCGCTCCGCGGCCTCCTTTCGCGACATAACCTCTGCGCAAAAGGAGGCCACCGCCTCTCAGGACTCCTCGCTATCGAGCATGGCGGCAACCACGCTCGGCAGCGAGAGGTCCTGCCCTACAGTCCCCGTCAGAGTGCGGCGCTGCCCATTCCACCGGCTGCACACCTCTAGGGTGTGCTGCGCGGTGTCATCCGCAGCGCCGCACTCGTGGCACAACGGGGACGTTTCCCTCTTCGCCACCTTGTGCAGGTAGTGACCGAAGCAGCCGTGTCCGGTCAGCACCTGCACAAGGTGGTACGACAGTGGCCTGTGGGACCGGTTTACCCACTCTACGAGGACAGGGCGGATCGCCTCTATGGTACGAGCGTCATAGGGGGGATCCGCCAAGCCCTGTTTCCACCGGTCCCGCATGCGCTGCGCCGCGAGGCGTCGTTCCCGTTCCACCTCTCGGGGAGCGGGTCGCTCGCCTCGGTCTCTCATTCCCCGCCGGTAGGTGCGGACCTCCGCCAGGACCTCGGCTTCGAGGTCCCACGGCGGAGTACCGGCGAGGACGCATGCGGCAGCGCAGGCCACCGTCATGTACGCCCTGCACATTCGCAGGGCGACCACCCTCTCTCTCACACTCCAAATGAGAGCCCCGTATAAGGCCATACTCCAAGTCACCCCGGCGTATAGCCTTTTGCATGGGGCTCCCGGCCTCCCGAGGTTGGGCAGGAGCCTGCCCAACGCCGATGCGGCGCCCGCTATTCGGGGAGCAAGTTGCCGGAAATGCTCCCCGAAGTTCCATCGCCGGTCCAGGACAAGTCCCAGATATTTCATCTGGGACTTGACCGGGACCGATACTCCCGCGATGGAGATGTGAGCGCCTACCGGCACCGCCCAACCTCTACTCCGCCCGCCGAAGATGGCCACATCCGTCTTCGGCACGGCGACCTCGAGCCTCGGCGTAAGCGATGACCGCCGTCCGGGGGAGCAGCGCGCCCCTCAGCACCCAATCGTACCCCAGGTTCACAGTAGTGGTCCTAATACGGACCCCTGGGGTACTCCGCACCTAATTGGGCGCTCGGCGCGCCTCTCTTCCCTCGTCTGGTAGAGCACCACCCTGTCCTCCAGGTAGTGCTCCACCAGACGGCTGAGGTACCTGGGGATATTATGGTACCTCAGCGCCTCCCTGATAACGGAGAAGGGGAGAGTGCCGAAGGCGTTGGCTATATCCAACGACACAGCCACCACGCCTTCCCCCTCGCCGTTACCCTCCTCCACGATGTGTCGCAGCGACTCCAGGGCGTCCAGGGTGGAGAGTCCAGTCCTGAACCCGTACTGCCGCTGCGACACATCGGAGCCTGTCCCCCTCAGGTGTTCGTTGATCCTGGAGGCGATGATTCGCTTTGGATTTTCGCCACCTCATCCAGCAGAACGAGGGGCCTGAACCCCGAGGGGGAGTCCGCAGGTCGGCCCGGCTTGGGCACCAGGACGAGCCTTCCCTCGTTCCAGCATCTCGGGAACAACCCCGTCTTCAAGCAGTCATTCATGAGATGCTTGAGGCGGGTCCCGAGATCATCGAGGTACCACGCCTGGACCATGGCTGCTTCCTCTGCAAGCTCATAGTCCAGGCACCCGCCTGCCCATTTGGGAAAGCCACCCTCGTGGGCCGTGTTGGAGGCTGTCGTGGGCGGCGTATGGGAGACCCTCATCCGTATGTATTTATGGTCGGAGAACGTCTCTTCGTCCTTCAGGACCTGCCAACCGGATACTCGCGCCGCTAGTGAGGGGGTCGCAAACGTGACGTCCACGATTGACCCCCCATTTCGCCGAACGCACGTGTTGACATGGCCCCGGTTGAGGATGGCTAACCCTAAGACTGCCGCCCAATTCTCCAACTCTGGCCCCCTGGCATTGCTGACCGGGGAACCTCACGCAGCGCTTTTGGCGTTGAGGTCCCCCATCACCAATACCGGTGCCGGAGCTGCCCTCCTCACCTCTCGGGTCTCCAGGAACGCCTGAAATTGGGCCAGGGAGCGATTTGGAGAGAACTATCCCCTAATTAAGGTGATATCTCTCCACCTCGCTGCCACGAACCCTGACCCGCGCTCCTTCATCACTAGATGGGGGGAGGTCCCGGCAGTCAACGCCACTATGGCCACCGTCTCCTCCCGATTCCCCGCCCAGTTTCCCCGTGGGGGAGCAAAGTATGGCTCCGCCACAACCGCCACCGCAACCCCCACTCCGCAATGGCCTGCATCAATAGGTCTTGAGCCCTGGCGCAGTGGTTGAGGTTGCCCTGCAGTATTGTGTGGCGTGCTGGCATCACTCGTCCATACTCTGTCCCTCAACAGGGGAGGCCAGGGGTCCCCGCCGGCTTGCCCTTTGTGGGGGGGAGGAGCGCAAGATCGCCCCCCCATTAGGTGGTCCGCTGGTCGGCGAGCCGCGGTGCAGACGGAGCACCGCGGGGTCGCCGTGCACCCGGAGGCCGTGTGTCCGGTTTGGCTACACCTGAAACAGAGCCCGCTCCACGAGCTATGTGCCCTGCCCACTGCCACTTCAACTTGCTAATCCTTCAAGCTATGTCGATGACTTTCGTTCTTCTACGGATCTCCTCATTTCTGATTCGATCACGCATAGAAATGCCGAACATTGCTCGCTCCATAGCTCGTTGAGTGACTTTGAGCTTTTTTATGAGTAAGTGACCACGTCTCAGAGCCGTAGGTCATCGGTGACAACACGCACTGCTCGAAGACTTTTGTCTTCAAGGACTGCGGTATTGCGGACGAGAAAACGTCCCGGAGCTTCCCGAAAGTTGCCCAACCGAGTCGGATTCTACGATTGACCTCTTTCTCGAAGTTGGCCCTGCCTAATTGGATGGTTTGTCCTGAATTGAGGTAGATATACTCGACAACAACTTCGAGAGTAGAGGTTCCTACTATTATAGGGGTGGGTACGACATGGAAATTCGACATAAGTTTCGTCTAGTTCATGTTCATTTTTAGACCCACCTGCGGGGAAACTCTATTGAGGCCACCGAGCATGGTGCTAAGCTCTTCCAAGGACTCTGCCATAACCGCAATATTGTCAACAAATCGAAGGTGAATGATGTACTCGCCATTGATATTGATGCCGTGTCCTTTTCAGTTCAGTAACTTGAAGGCATCTTTCAATGCAGTGGTGAACAGTTTCGGAGAAAGGACGTCTCTCTGTCGCACTCCTCTTTGCAATTGGATAGGCCTTGTGCACTGGTCCTGGAGTCGAACTGACATAGTGGCGTTTCTGTACAAACACTTCGATACATCTATATTCAATGTGGCATCGTTGTAGAGACTGTAGCACCGCCCAAATCTCGATCGAATCAAAGGCTTTCTCATAGTCCACAAACGCTAAGCATAATGGCAAGTTATACTCCTCGGTCTTCTGTATAATCTGCCGCAGCGTTGGATGTGGTCTATGGTACTGAAGCCCTTTCGGAAACCGGCTTGTTCGAGTAGTTGGAAGTCATCAAATCTGAGTGCGAGACGGTTCGTGATGACTCGTGAAAACAGCTTATAAACGTAGCTTAGAAGCAAGATAGACCTGTAATTCTTCAATAGAGTATTATCTCCCTTTTTGAAGAAGAGTATCACCACGCCTACGTTTCATGCTTCTGGCGTAGAACCTTCAAGCAAGACTGAAGTAAGGACCTCTGAAGGACTCTTAGTATCATTGTTCCACCCGCTTTCAGAAACTCGGATGTAATTCCGTCTTCACCCGATGCCTTGTCGTTTTAGCTGTTTCAGAGCCATCTCGTACAGACTGATGTCCAGGATTTCCCCACTATAGTGTCGGGTGAGCTTGGCTGTAGAATCTTTAGAATCAGCAACAGTCTGAGTAATCGAGGCATATAGCTAGCTAGCTATAGTTTTATAGCCACAAAACCTCTCGATCTCCTCCGGTACCCTGGCTTGGACGTTACAACGCTGCCATCCTCCGTCTTTAGCTTTGTAGGCTAACTTTGCCCAATAGACATGTCCCTAGCAAACACTTTGGAGCCCTTGTTCCGCTCTATGGTATTGTAGACTAGGCTGTACTCTCTGAGTAGAATTGCTGGCTGAACATAGGTAATGATTATAGTTTGTATTTGGAACGCTAAGAAAATAAGGGAGGATCTTGACATATCATATTAAGATTATTGATTTGTAACCCTAAACATGTAAAATGGTAAAATAAACCAAAGTTTTAAGATGATCCCGGTTTTATATTATAAAAGTACCTCTCGCAACGCATCCTGAGCTACAGCCCTCTATTATAAATGGTGGAGGCGCCGGGTATCAAAGATTTCAAAAAATGCTTAATAAACTGAACATCTTGAATATTTGCTTTCATCGCTAACTCATTTAAACTATAAAAATAACTTATCAGCGATTCATTAGACCCCTGTCGCCTATAATAAAATTCACGTGCATAATCTATTTGTGAGGGAAATTCCTCTCTTAACTTTTGTGCAATCACATCATACGTCATGTATGAAGAATAATACGTTTTGTACCATTGTAGAGCTGGCCCCTCCAAATACAATGCAAACACGTATCTCTTCTGCACATCAGACCAATTATTTAAGACGCTAATGGTCTCAAATTGATTCAAAAACTCGTCAACGTCGTTGAATCCATTAAACTTTTGTGCCGACATAGCATACATATTTTCTCCTCGCACTTTTCTCTGGCACCAAATATAAATCAATATTAAATAAGTAAAAAAAATATAAATTACGACCTTTTGTTACGCTTTCCTGGAAGTCGTGTCGTACAACATATAAAAATATTTCACGATGGACTTTTCTTCATCGGAATCCTTTCATCATTCGTAAGCTTGCGTTCCTTATTTGCAGGCTTGAATTATGTTATACTTCTCCCGTTGCCAGATTTTTCAAAATAAAAATATAAAAAATTTTCACATCGTAATTCACGTTTCAAACATTAGAAAGCCGGCGCATTCCACCATTTATAATAGAGGGCTGTAGCTCAGGATGCGTTGCGAGAGGTACTTTTAATAATATAAAACCTGTACTCTCTGAGTAGAATTGCTGGCTGAACATAGGTAATGATTATAGTTTGTATTTGGAACGCTAAGAAAATAAGGGAGGATCTTGACATATCATATTAAGATTATTGATTTGTAACCCTAAACATGTAAAATGGTAAAATAAACCAAAGTTTTAAGATGATCCCGGTTTTATATTATTAAAAGTACCTCTCGCAACGCATCCTGAGCTACAGCCCTCTATTATAGTATCTTTAAAATTATTGGTATTAATGTCGTGTCGCATGGACTTCCATATATGTCTATTGAGTTGTCTGTATGCTTTAGCCTTATCAGAGGACTGCAGCGTCATATCGCGTCGATTTGCCATTAGCTTGAAGGTATGATGAAGAGTTTCTGCGGCTTATCCTTGCGGCGGGTCTTGAAGATTTTGACCCAACCGTGTGGATAGTCTCCACCAACTTATTGCTAATCTCGTCCACAGAGATCTTTGTATTAATAATTATAACAAACTAGTGGAGTAATTTCACAAAAAATAATTGAATATCAATTCAATAAAA
>NW_020653852.1:10549445-10682153 GCF_003589595.1 Hyposmocoma kahamanoa | reverse complement strand
TTCTGAGTGTTTTTTCTGAGTGTTCGATTTTTGTATTAATAATTATATACTCTAATTATTCTTTTCTCTTATTCTTACCGTATTTATAATATTATTTTAACTGATATTTATTTATTAGATTCTAATTTATTTATGTTATGTTTTTTTACTCCTATAGCTCTTTTATTTCTTCAGTGATTATAATTTTTGTAAGTATAAATATTTTGGAGTAGCGTGGATGAGGCGAAGGAGGTTTGTCAGGAACATAGCAGGTGGAAGTCCATAGTCTCTGCCTACCCCGATGGAAAATAAGCGTGATAATATGTATATGTATTTATTTATTTGAGTATTATATTTTTATTAGCACAAGTACAATATTTGTATTAAATTCGTGTTCAATATCAGTTTTTGCGCTCAATTAAGTTACCTTTAAGTTTATCCTGTAACCCGGAAGTTGCCTGGAAGAATCATAAAATGAAGCAGCCTGTTGTACCCGTCTTTTGGTTTTTTTATTGTATTTTGTTCTTTTGTGCAATAAAGAATATTTGTAATGTGTTTTATAAAAAATAGAATGGAATTAGAATTCAGTTAGAATATAATACCCTGATTTGTATCAGACAAATGAGTATTTTTATAGAAAATACTTACATATATTTTAAATTTTTATTGAATTGATATTTAATTATTTTTTGTGAAATTACTCCACTAGTTTGTTATAATTATTAACACTCAGAAACGCAAGCACATAGAAAAATTCGTGAGGTCCGCTGGTTCGTTCCGTTGCTTAGTTGGTATAGCGTCTGGCACGGTAAGCCGGATCGAACGAATTTTTTCTGAGTGTTCGATCTATGTATTAATAATTATACTTAAATATAATTTTACAAGTGGTTAAATAATAGTATAACTTTGATAAATCAATTTATTTTCATACAGGTCCCTAAAACAAAACAATTAAAGGTTTTGAGATAAATAATCACTAATTAAAATAATCAGTGTTATTACCAAAGTAAAGAGGATTAATCCACAGTGGAAGAATGGTTATGATCACACAAGTTTTTTTTTAATCTCAGTATCAGGTATACACGAGGGCCATCATCTTCTAACTCAGAGTCCACTTGACTTCCAAACTGTACCTCAATCACATGTATTTCTGCTATGTCTGACGATAAATATTAAGTGATAAGCAAACTTTGCCACGCCATATCTAAAAAATAAAGAATACTTATGAAAGACAGTACAATAACCTGTTGTATGTATTTATTTTATTATGTACTTTGTAAACGATTTTCTGTTTCTTTGAAACAAGTTAGTATATCTAAAGCAAATAGTTCGAAAATAATGTATTCAACAAACGACAGTAATATAACTACCGAAAGTGGTAAGATAAGCAAAATTAATTCAACAAAAACTTACATTTACATACTTTCCCAATTAGCACCACGTTGATTCAAAATCAATTGGAATTTTGATAGATGTGACGTCATTGTGTTTTCTAATTCATTCAATGAACGAATGAACCGGTGTATCTCTATTACCGATTCGGTGTTATCACATAAGAATATAACGCAAGTCGAATATTTTTTATTTAAATGGTAACACATACTATGTCGCACTCGACTGAATCTACTCGCGGAGCCTACGTTTGTCGGCATGTCATGTCGTGCTACGTAAAACGAGAAAATTGATAACTGCGAGAGAGTTTTGTCGTCTCGCTAGTCGCGCCGCGCTTGTATAGCGTGCTTGGCCCTACTGTAAGACCTTCAGCGAGTAACGTTTGGATCCTCCGAGTACAAGGTACGCAACCCTACTCGACACAGTCCCAATGGATGTAATGTTGCCAATAAGGGATTTGTGGACGATAAAACCGACACCACTCTGGAACTGTTGGTCACCTTCCCTGAAGTAGTACAAATTGCCGGATTTCAGGGCTCTCGTCCGACCGCAGTGTGCGTGCGTTATACGTTGCCAGGGCTAGAGTCGTTCGACGGTCAAATCCCAGCCGGCGAATAGAACCCCTGGTGAAAGCTTCCACGACGTCCGTCAGCGCCTCGGTTACTACTGGCACCGCCGGGCAGTTGGGGATACTTTTCTTTGCTATACATTGGGGGGTTTTAGACCATTTCCCCGCCACGCTGGTCCAATGCGTGTTGGCAGGTCGCCACAGCCTCGTCGGTAGGAGCTGGGTGTACCGCGTACAGGTGAAGTTGGCTATTGAGTACCGTAGGTATTGGGTGTTTCTATGGGATAGTTTCTGCTCCAACTGAAATGTACAATTAACACACCATAGTAGTGAATGTCAACGATCATGATTCACGGCTAACCACATAGTTATATTACAAGATATTCGTGCACTTGTGTGCGTGTGTCACCACAGGTGATTCTACCTAATTTCAAAACTAAACTTCGCTGCTAGGTCGACGTGCGCGCTCATGTGGGCAAATGGTTTGACGGCTTTACGTAAGTACATACTTATTTTGTATTATATTCTTTTTCCCAGTACAATAAATAAATAATGCGGGTATCTAATCGCTACGAAGCTGACATAGGCGTCGCGTCATCGCAACGCTATTATTTCAACACACCGATTGCCACGCGAGCAATGTGGTGTCGCAACAACGCCGCTTACGTACAGCAGCAGCCCTCCCTACTTCGTCTCCTGGCCCCTTGGTCCGATGTGTTCAGTGCCGCGCGCTAACGCACGTTAACGCACCATGTGGCATTTATAGTTTTAATTTATAATGTATGTCACCGCTTAGTGTGTGGAATTGCTCTTATTCTTCAACCCCCCTCTTGAAAAACCCAACAACCATTACATAACTGCCGACCTGTCTCAGGTTTTTGTTATGCTTCGGATACAACAGAACTATTAAATGAAACATCGTTATTGAAAAACTTTCCATTTTTATTTAAAGCAATGCCAGCCTTGAATTTAACGTTTTAAGAACTAATATTATTTTTTAAATCGAAGTTTGTTTGGGATGTTCGTTAAAAGTTAACACATAATTTGTTAACATTAGCTCCGTGTTGATGAAATTTTCTATCGAGCGGCTATTTCTGGTTATTTCATTAAAAACTGTTTCATGTATTTGTGAAGAATGGGGTCAGTTTCCATATTTTCAAATTCAAAGTGCGGCGAGAAACAAAAGTGAGTTGAAAGTCATATTGATTGGGATACGTCCGGTGTCACATCAACGATTGATTTCTTTACGGGGAATTCCTGTCCCCTAACCTTCTAACTTGAAAGAGCCTGAATAAATAACTGTATTATTAGATTTATTTCACATTTCTGAAATCAATTCTGAACTTTAGATTTGAAAACTAAAGCAATAGGTTCCAGAAATGTACAGAAGTTCATGTTGTACTCTAGACTTAGGATTCAACCTAGGGCTACATTATGTAGTACTTACTGTATTATAGAGGTTTATGTTTATGTAGTGTATCAGAAGGCTCTGTTAGTATTTTAGCTGAAGTCCTACTAATAAAAACAAACATCAAAAACAATTGAAAAAAGTGAAACAATTTTTTTATGTACACGGTTAACCGAAAATGTGAGTGGTTACACACGGCGACCTTTAGCAGTGATACAAACGTGATGCACGTGCGCGATTGCACCGATGCAATCGCATATACATCCCAAGAGTAGCGATGCAATCGCGCGTCGATTAGCGACTCCATGGCTACTACTGCATCGCTGCTAAAAGTCGCGTGTGAACTGCTCGCGCGCTCTAATGAATGAAGATTTTTCCACATTTGTTTTGTTTTACCTGTACGAACATCACGTAAATATGACCGGGTCTTTTTGAAATATCGTATGTCGGATGATATTAAAACATGCTTGAAGCCCGACACGTAGTAACCTGTTTATCAACCGTAGCACGTTACACTAAAGATTTTCGTGAGCTTTTCTTGTCATAAAAAATAATAAAAGGCTGACAATCCAAGCTATTACGGCCACTAAATCGCGGAGGCTATGGTACTAAATCCCAAGTGTTGTTGAAAGGAAGACATATGAAAGTGTTGGGTTTTATTTTTCTGTGGTCTTGTGAATATTCATTCGCTCTTTAAGGTTATAAGAACGCTAATGGTACATACGTTCGTTTAGTAGGTACTTCAACGTAAAATGTATTTTGTTTTTTGCTTTTTGTCTGATTTGTTTTATTTTGTGTTTTTTTTTTGGATACGTTATTTCGTTTATTAATTCCTTTTACTTTCTTTTGTTTGTCTGTGTTATCCATGTGTTATCAATTTTTGTTTTTTTTTTGTATCGATGTGCTGTGGCGTTGCAATAAATGTCTATAAATGTAAATGTCACTTTCCATAAAAAATAGATTTTTGATAACAATAGAAAAAAAAGTATTTAAACTGTTTTTTCGAAATTAAATCGCGTATATTTGTTTTTTCCAACAAAGTAACATTTCGTTTTTTTTGTCTGAAAAAAACAAATAATTTACGCAATTTAGATCCCAAACAATTTTAGACTATTTTTGAAATACTTTTAAAATCCAAAGGACCATATTATTTACTTAGATTTTACGTATACGACTCCCTATTTAAAACTACATAGTTTGTATTTCAATATCAAAAAGGAAAACATTGGGAAGGAGGAACCAAATTCCTTCCTGCGAATGATTGTTAAAACAATGGCATAAGGATGGAGTGTTCCGGAATTTTTTAGTCGTTCGATGGAGGAACGGCGAGAGTGTATCTAAATTCAAAAGTTACTGTGTACAATTTCTTAAATGTATCAATAAGAATATCGAGAAGCGGGTCGCTTTTCGCGTCGTATTTATGGAACTTCGATTCTACAAGGGAACCGCTGGCAATAAGTCTCTTTGTTTTTCGCTCCACCCAGCCAACTGGTATAGCTCAGAGCTCTTGCAAAGGTACAACATTACTCCATACACGAGGAAACTTCTGATTGATAAAGATTTAAAAGCTATTTTTGTGTGAACTACCTCCTCACCTTGAAAACGACGCCAAATTTCTCGACAGCATTTATACCAAGCACCCGACGTAGTGATCAAAGTTGAAGATGGACGATAAGTTCAAACCAAGTAGCTCAAGGTGGTCACTTATCGATACGGACTTATCTCGGAAAGTTGAAGTGAGGTGGAGGGTACTCTGTTTTGCTGAGAAAAGGCACGCCTTTGTTTTTAAGTAATACTAAAATTAAAACCAATTTTACTTTATATTTAGATTTTAAAATAAATGACTCGTTGATCTACCGTCCTTACAAAAGCAATATGCAATCGTCAAGACTACAATATAAGATATAATATACTTCCGCATTTCTAAATAAATCGCCAACACAACATTAGACAATCGAAGAATTCTTCCCAAAAACAATAATACGAGAGCTCTGACAATGATGAGTTTCAGTGGTTTCATTTTGTGCGAGAATACAATGGTGATATTGATGGGGGTTACACATATTTAGATGTATAATGTGTGAGTGTGTCGTTAGTTTTTTAATTTATTTATGTCTTCAAATGACATAAATAACATACAAATATCGAAAAGGTTCTCCCAAATTTCTTACCAGTTTATGGGGAGAATTTAGTTGTCACTTTTGTATTACAGTTACTTAACGTAACGAATAACGAACGAACGAACATCTTTGTAACGAATCGCAGCAGTCGGTTTTAGATTGAAATTCTAAATTTAAATGTACTTGTTTTTGGCGTTTTTCTTTGTTATTGTCATTGTTGATTCTGTTTTCGTAGTAGCTGTATAATATCGTCGAAATAAACAGTAAGTAAATTAAAAAAAAAATTGTTACTTTTTTATTATTTTACATAGATTTGAAATGTTATTATCATTTTTTAATCGCTTATGCCACTGCCGGGCAAATGCCTTACTTCTCTTCCTCTGCTCATCGCCACTTAACGCCGCTAGCTCAACACTATCTCTTTTTGGGTTTTCCACGTTTCCGTTTTGCGTTTGGTGGGATCCACTCCGTAGTGATTCTTGCCCTCCGCTCATTTGACATGCGGCAGACGTGTCCCTTTTAATCAACGTCAACGATTTGTCTTTTGGAGCGAAGTATACTGTTCCGTACGTGGTCTGACAGTTTTACTTCCTAGATTTTGCGCTCCACGTCTAGCTGGATACATCCCGAGGAGGTACATTCGTCAAAGACCAAGACTGGGTACAGTAAGCAAGGACGAGGAGAATGAAGTGTTAAGGAAGACCGATGAATAACGTATGAATTAAGTAATCCGACGTTCTTTTTCCATATAAATATGTTATTTGTTTTAAAAATTAATTGCCTGCTGTTGAAAATGTCTGTAAAAAAAAATAATAAAAACAACCACATCACAAGATTCACATATCACATAATCTAGTATACATATTATTTTTAAAAGCAAGAGAGCTTCTTGTGAATGAATTCGTTCAGGGAAATACTGTCACCTTACCTATTTCTGCTGTCGAGCGGTAATGTAGGCTGATGGTCTCCGTGGTCGAGTGGCTTGCATATCGGTTTTCATAGTGTCGCCATCTCTGGAGTCCCGGGCTCGATCCCCGGCCGGGTCGGTGTGGAAAACTAACTTTTCTATATTGTCTTGGATCTGAGTGTTTGTGGTAACGTCGTTGTTTCCGATTTCCATAACACATGGGCTTTAGCTACTTACTTTGGCATCAGAGCAACGTATGTGATGTTGTATGATATTTATTTATTTACTTCATTCCGGTTTTGAAGGGTGAGGGAGCTGGTGAAATTATATGTAAATGGGAACTGTCAACTTACATGTCTCACAGTGTGTCTGTGTCCCTCACATCTTGTGATTTAAAGCACTGAGTGGCACTGCAACTGCTATGATCGGACATGTCGCTTACCACCGACACACGACTTACAGACACACGACTCGTTCGTTCTGTTACTTAGTATCATAAAAAAACCAAGAGACATATTGGAAATGAAACTATTTTTCTGGATTTAAATCGCGTATATTTATTTTATCAAACAAACCAACATTTCGGGCCCTTTACGGGCATTTGTAAAATATAATGTAGCGTAAATTGGAATGTTTCTTTGTAAAATTAAAAATAAGGTATTTAATTAATAACTTTTGTAACTGTAGTGAAAAATAGAGTAGTTTGCATTAATATTAGACATAACTGGTTGATAACTCTACCATCTAAGTCAACCGTGACCATGGGACCTGTAAAGGGCTCGGAACATTAATTTGTTTGAAAAAATAAATATCCGCAATTTAAATCCGGAAAAACAGTTTCATTTCCTATGTATAACAATCGCGAAAATCTAAGAACTCGATATATTAGACATATTACTTTGCGACGACTTCACAAGACAAATGAAAAGCACAACATGTCTCGTAGATGTAAATAAATAATACGAATAAATAACTTAAGTAAATAATTATATAATGAATAACTAATGAGCGAGCACCTAAATAATGAGTATAACAGAATGTGCTCTGTGCTGTTACGGTATCCGTCAGTCTCTCAGCTTATTATCGTCTCACTGAGTGCTACGACGCTTCAGTAGATTCGGTAATGTTAGCTTCTTTTAGGATATTTATAGTTGTTTGGTAATTTATAATCACTACTTCAATATTCTTGTAGCACGTGAAAGATTCTTTTCACTACATTTCTTTTACAAATTTTAAATAGCTCATCATACTTCACACTCTCTATAAACTTTCTTATCGAAACCTATTTGTAGTAAACTAAACTTACTAAGGTATGTCTCATAAACAGTGCGTACCATACGTTCCTATAATTGTTAATTGTAACTTCAACAAGAGAATGATAGAGAGTGTACAAAACTCGCTAGAGTACAATATTATTTATCTAATAATCTCTCTGTCTAGTACATACAAGCGTAGTTGTTTTTAGATAGTACTGACCAAGTAAATAGATTATTTGTCTACCGTGACATTCACATTATCTACATGTATAATTACTAACTTGTTATATAGCTGGATAGATCCAAGCAATGTCATCGCGTTGCAGACACTGGAACGCAAAGGCTGTGCTATAGTTTCCCTCTTTTACTTTGAACACATAAAATGTGATGTTAGTTATACTGAGTTATATACGAATAATTTCATTATGTAGTGTTTATCTATTCGTGTCCTGGTATTGCTGTAGATTTTATAACAATGTGAGAAAGTCTTGTCCAGCTCATATAATACATTTTCTAGCAGTAAAACTCTTTGTGACAGTGTTCATCCAGGGAAGTACTGCCACCTTACCTATTTCTGCCGCCAAGCAGTAATATGAACATTATTGCGTTTCCATTATTTACATTTTTGTTATAAACGTAGAGAATGTATGTAGTACGGAGGTCCGGTCACGAAGCTTTCAGCCACGCCTTCTTTGCATTTTTGAGTCAATAACTTTATTAACTTTCATTAACTTTGAAACTACGACAAGTCTATTTTTAAATAACGTATTCATCAAATTATTAATTTTTCGCAAATTCCACTAACGTCTATATTAAATATTAATTGCAAAAGGGTTGCGAAGCCTCATGGTGATATATTCCTGTTACAAGAAAGAAGATGGATGACTGATGTCCTGTATTTTCTGAAAGTAGCAAATGACTCAGTCGATTGTTCTGAACTTCTCTTACTCAAGGCACTAGCCTTTTGAAGTGTGTGCAAACAGGCTGATCTGTGGTCAGGACCTGACAGAGAAGGTCCCTGTCCTTGCACAGGGTATAAATGCTTTTCTCATGGACCGTTCGGGTTGGTAGCTAGGGTTACCATAATCAAAACTTATGTCGAAAGGAACGGACTGTCCTGAGTTCTCTTCTCTGAGTCAACGGTTTAGCGGTGGCAACCGTTAGTTGTGCAATGCACAACGGATATAGTGCCCTTCCCGCATAACCAAGAGGGATTGGTTGGGAGGGTCATTATAATTAAAAAACATGTCCAAGATACGGGAGCTGTCCTAAGCTTGTCAGTAACATTGGTTTGCGTGTTTCAGTGGCTTTATTTCGATATCCCAACATACTTCATTATCCTTAGGCTAAAGTAAACTATAGACGAAATTTCTTCTTCATTCGAGCGAGTGAGTGCCATAACAGAATGGCGAAGCAGCATTATATTGACTTCTCCAGATAGCGATTACTCTGTAATATTTTTTTTTATTAATTTGCTTTAAAATATAAACCAAGTACGAATTCCTTTTATTGATTTTTTCTTCTGAGTGTTAGCACAGTTGTAATGAAAACTTTAAATTATTTGTGTCTCTATATTTGTTATTGTATAGAACTATATAAACTATAATATATAAATATAAATATATAACTATATAAATAAAATAAAACGGTGTCATATGCTTTTCGAAGAAGAAATAATGAGATTCACAACAACTACGTCAACATAAAAAATACAACTAAAATACTTTTTATTAAGTGAAATTTTTCCCATAACCATACGCAAGCAAATGATCACAAAATAATGAAAGTCGACAAGTCTTCACTGATAAATATGACGTTGGTAGATGGTAAAATGTCGAGTAATTCATTATAGAAATCTACAAGTAATCATTCAAGGAGGGGATTCAGAATGTCAATCAAGGTTTTGTGCGAAATCCTGTCGTATAAAATCTAACAGCGGTAATAGATAGTGTCTTAAGACTACCAAAATATATGCGCACATCATTATTTATTTAGTTCTCTTTTCACCTAAGTGTAAGGGAGTCTAAGAGGAAGGTAACATTTTTCATTGTAATTGATAGATTCAGGTGTTACATCCAGACGGAAATCCTTGTTAATAAAAATGGAGGTAAAGTAATTTGCTCCGCGAAGCCTTGTGTTGAATATTTTTACCATGCAGTTAATTTTATTATCCTCCCTCCGCATATAATAATAAAATAAATAATACAAGCGCAACATAGCAGTACAGCTCCGTCTGAAAGTGTT
Organism: Hyposmocoma kahamanoa; assembly: GCF_003589595.1. Taxonomy (NCBI): domain Eukaryota; kingdom Metazoa; phylum Arthropoda; class Insecta; order Lepidoptera; family Cosmopterigidae; genus Hyposmocoma; species Hyposmocoma kahamanoa. The sequence goes on along the minus strand of NW_020653852.1, from coordinate 10,672,279 downwards.
CGTCTAGAGAATTACTGCCACCTTATCTATTTCTGCTGCCAAGCAGTAATGTCAGCATTACCGTATTCCGGTTTTGAAGGGTAACGGTGTTGGTGAAATTACAGGCACATGGGACTTGTCAACTTTGTCTCAGGGTGACGGGCGCAGTGACAGTGCCTCTCAGATCTTTGCGATTTAAAGCTCTGAGTGGCACTGCAACTTTTATGGACAGGCATGTAGCTTACCATCAGGCGCACGACTTGTTCGTCCCGTCACGAAATGCTCATATTACTGCTTGGCGGCAGAAATAGATGGTAGCAGTAGAGCTCCTTGTGAAAGAGTTCGTCCATGGAAGTACTACCACCTTACCTTTTTCTGCCGGCACTTGATATTATGAAAAAAAACTACAGTCACAAACAGCACCACCAAAACTACACCTAACACGTGATTAGCCGCCCTACTCGGCATTTTCAACAGTTGTTGATTGTTCCGTGCTCGACCGAAGAATGAGCACGTTCAGAACAGTTGCCTGTTTATTAGTGGGCATACAAGCACGTCATACTGATATGACCAATAAGAATTGTTTGTATTGGTGGTCATATTTAGTCAGCATAAACACCTTGTACGCAAATTTGCTTGACGTAAATTACGAGCCCTATAGCCCGATCCCACCTACTTTCTTTCATTTGTTTCATTCGATTGTCTAGCATTTTTTCCTTAAACTTCTCTTTTTGGCATAGCTTCCAAGAAAAAAGAATCTAACATAGAGGCGGTCGAGATACAACAATGCTATAAGTATCTTATTTCCACTACACCGGGAAGTATGCCTTACATTTTGAACAATTGTGAAATCTTGTACCGTAATAGAGTCTTCGTATACTACCTACGTAAGGTGGCGTGCGGACGCTTCGGGCTTCGCCCTCCGCTACACCTCAGCCTATGGCCGTAAAAAGTAAACAGTAAATGTTGACTGCAAATTATTATTAAACCGATCCCCACATGCCGATTTTCAGCTGAATTAGAGCAAATTTCCATCTGCCGCCAAAAAACAGAAGTGTTAAATGGCAGCCATATTGAAAAATGGCGAAAAACCAATTTTGATCACAAATTATTATCAAGATCTTCTAGAGATCCCCATATGCCAATTTTCAAAGGGATCTGAGCGATTTTTTTTTCTGTCCCAACGAACGCTTCTATGACGGCCATATTTGAAAATGGCGAAAAACACATTTTGAGCGCAAATTATTATCATAATTTCATCATCGGCATTTCTAGTGGCCTTCAGTGCCAATTTTCAGTCGAATCAGAGCAAATCTTTTTCGGCAGCTATTTTTATAGAAAAACACACTTATACGGCAGGCATATTAAAAAATAGCGGAAAGAAATTTTTGACCCCAAATTACGATTAAGACCTAGAGACCCTCGCATGCCAATTTTCAGCCGGATCGAAGCAAGTTTTTCTTCGGCCGCCATTTTGAAATCGCCATCTTGAATTTTTTTATCCCAGGCAGTTGACCAGTATTACCCTCTATGACATTCTTCGAGCACCTCCTACCTATCTCTAATAGTTTCCGTGATGGGAGGCTTTGAAATTTGTATGGCGGCCATCTTGTTTATTTGAATTCCGAACATTTTTTACTTCCCGCGAAAATTGACCATGGTGTATCTCATATAAATGCACAAAAATCCCCTTCATGTATTATAGTTTTTGCAGGCCGTTGATCACTCGTTTACATTTTCCACATTCCGGTCTTCTCATATTTGATTCTTTGCTTTGGAGCCTATACGCGTGCAACGGTATAAATATATTTTTCCACCATATCGGGAAGTATGCGTTCTATTTTTCTAAGTCAGTCAGGATTTGTAGCTTCATATATGTAGTAGTACAGTCATTTGCAAATTTTAGAACCTTGTGGCGTTAATATCATTAATCAGCCACCATACTAAATTGTCAAAGGAATTCAAGTGAAAAAGTATTAAAAAGTGTAAAGTAGCCATGTTGTTTCAATAAGTATTTAATGATCTCGTCTTCCCGTAATTATCAAATAGTTTATACTCTGTACTTATTCACCTACTTCTGCCGCCAAGCAGTAATGTCAGCATTAGTGTGTTCCGGTTTTGAAGGGTAAGGGTGCTGGTGAAATTATAGTCACATGGGACTTGTCAACTTAAGTCTCAGGGTGACCGGCGCAGTGTAGTGTCCCTCAGAACTTTGCGACTTGAAGCTTTGGGTGGCACTGCAACTGTTATGGACAGGCGTGTAGCTTACCATCAGGCTCACGACTTGTTCGTCCCGTCACTTGATATTGTAAAAAAAAAACTTAATTAATGTTACCGCAGACGAAGTTTAATTTACGCCCCATCGTTACCATCGTTATTAATAATTATTTTATTTTTAGTGAATTAATTTATTTTACGCTTTATTGTCATGTTTCTATAACATAGGGCAATCTCAAAACCCATCTATCAATCTCGTCGCACTTACGGTGCCAACCTACGAAATATCATCAGGAAATGTTCAGAAAAATTCCACGATTTGGAAATTATATTCCGTCCAATATCCCATAGGAATTTGGATTTGACAAGACGCACGCTCCACGTCATTTCGCGAATTTCGGGAGTTCTTGTCGCGATAGTCACTTTCGGGAATATATTTTTTAAATTCGAAGCAATCACACAGATCGCAGAACGCAATCGGCCAAAATAAATATTGATTTTTCTTAAGTAGAAAAGTTACAAATACACACTCGGTGAAAGAAATGGAAGACTCTGCATTTCAATGTATGTTATGCTATTTTAAGCTTTTGTGATCAATTTTAGATGGCAAATTTGGACACTTTAAAACTAGAGTTACACTATGTCTACGCTATTGAAGTCTAGCCAAAATATCAGTAAAATTTTACAACAGTGTAAATCGACCTTGGCAACAATTTTGTTAATTTCATCCAAGAATTGTATGCACAGAAATCTAAAGAAAATTGCATGTATGTGCAAAGAGGTTCGCCACGTTATAATTCATCTTCTATGTTTGTGTCGCATTCTCTGAGGTCCCGGGTTTGATCCCCGGCCGGGTGAATGTAGAAAACTACATTTCAATAAACTCTCGGGGGTTGGTGGCAAGTACTTTAGTTACTTATTTTCAAGTATTTATGTGGTCTGTGCTTTCAACGATATTTATGTTTACTTCGATGTCAGAGCAACGTATGTGATTTTGTTTAATACTTATTTATTATTTATATAGCGATTGTGCTTAGAATCATCGGTAGTTTGTAGAAAGGGCACAAGCGCCTTTTCCAATTATTTTATCAAATGAAAAATTGTTTCAAAATGGCGTATTCGCCTTTTCTACAAAACACCGACGATGTACATAGGGCGCACTATAAGTATCCGTAACTGGCCACTTACGTAAACAATATTTAAAATGTAATTTTAAACACATTTGAAAATTCAACTCTTTGGATGTAGAATGCAGTTTTTTTCATCTGACTGTAACTTGTTTTTACATTGTGGCGTTATTTTAGAAATTGGTTGTCTACATCACCATGGATTTAACTAGCGAAAATTTTCATGGTATGATTTTCTACGACTTTAAGTGTAACTTAACAGCTCAGCGGAGCTTCACTCGGCTTCAAACTGGTTTTGACGATGAAGCACCATGCAAAACGATTATTTATAGCTAGTTTACAGCACTCAAACGCGGTCGTGTGAATCTCAGTGACGAATTTCGTCATGGTCCGCTGCTGTGAACAACAAAAACATCGATGCTGTACGCCGTATGATCAAAACAGACAGGCGTATGACATACCATGAGATTCGAGCATAGGCATGAGTCAAATATAATCAATACTACACAAACATTTGGATGTGAAAAAGCTGTGCTCTCGGTGAATCCCACACAATTTGACTGAGGCTCAAAAAACGGATCGCGTCCCTTGGTGCAATGCCGTGCTTACCAGATTCAATGAAGGGGCGTCAAATTTGGTGTGGGACATAGTAACAGGAAACGAAACATGGATTTATAGTTACGATCCCAAATCAAAGGATCAATCGAGCTTATGGGTTTTTCGAGATGAGCCGAAACTAACCAAAGTGGTGCGCGTGCAAAGTGCCTCTATGCGGATGATTGCTTCTTTTTTTAATAAAACTGGACATGTGGCTAATCTACCACATGTGTGGAGAGAATCGTTGTACCGTGAACAGTGATTGGTACACGACCATTTGTTTGCCGGAAGTTATTGACAAACTCCGTAAAAATAACCGTAATCGCCGTATCATCTTGCACCACGATAATGCCAGTTCTCACATGGCCAGACAAATTAAATTTTGACTGTGAAGAACGTTGACCTTATGAGTCATCCCGCGCACAGTTTCGACCTGGCACCTTGTGACTTTTATTTATTTCCAAAAATTAAGAACCAGTTACGCGGTCAATGATTTTCATCACCTGTCCGAGAGTATGAAAATTATGTCTCAGAGATTGTCACGGAGCAGTGGCATAAATGTTTTCAAAATTGGTTCAGTCGTACGAAAAAGTGCATTAACGCTAATGTAGAATATTTTGAGAAACAATAAATTCATTTTTGACCATTTATAGTATTTTTTTCTTATTCATTTCGGAAACTTATAGTGCGCCATACGTATTATATGTTGAGCTCCTTGTGAAAGAGTTCATTCAGGGAAGTTCTGCCACCATACCTATTTCTGTCGCCAAGCGGTGATGTGAACATTATTGCGTTCCGAATTGGAAGAGTAAGGGAGCTGGTGAAATTAAAGGCAGATAATACTTGTCAACTTATGTCTCAGGGTGACGGGCGCAGGGACAGTGCCCCTAAGATCTTTGCGATTGAAAACTCTGAGTGGCACTGCAACTGTTATGCATTGGCGTGTCTCTTACCACCAGGTGCACGATTTGTTCGTCCCGTCACTTGGTATAATAAAAAAAAATACGACGTAACAATAGAAATCATTGAATTACAAGTAGTTTCATTCAATTAAGAAGAAATTTAAAGGAAATATATACGTGAAAACTGATCGCAAACAGATAGATTAAAAAAGCGAATTGAAATAGAAATAGAAACCATTTATTGCAACATCACATTATAAAGAAAAGGCACACAAAAAAGCTAAATGAAACAGAAATAACACAAAAAACAACGTAATAACAACAAGTTACGTAATACTATACTGACATGTGTGCGGCTGTGGCGTATGCAAAAGGATCCGATTTGGCTAAAGTCACAACCAAGACTAGGCTGTGACGCTGGTTTGCAATGGGCCCTAGTATAAGACGAATAAATACTCATAAATCATGTTCACAATAGGGAGATTCATAGCTTGTAGTGAGGTGCTGCATGTATACTAATTTAAAAAACCTTAAGTTAATACAGAATGTTTACGTTTGGGCCCTTGTTCTGATCAAAAATTTATAAAATAAAACCAGAACATAATAGAAGCAGCTGTTGAAAATATTTAACCATTGCCCATTACGTAGCAAATAAAAACAAATTAAAATGATAACGGATTATTGCACCGTATCGTTACACACCGTAAATCGAAGCGTAATTTAAAACCACGATGAATAAAACCATCCTAATGAAACATGAACACGTATTCTCAATTTGAGACATATAACCAGTTTACGATAAGATAAAAAGACATATAGAACTGTTTTTATGGAGAAGACGCAGTAATTTGGTTTATTTTGATGTGTGGGTGTCGTTGGCGTTTGTTGCCTTAAGCGGTGGGGATCTCAGCAAAGTGGAAGCAACATTTTAGGATAGTACACTTAGTTAAGTAGTTAATTTCTGTCAATATTATACAGCCTATTATCTTCTCTCTGTTTTTTTTTTATATAAATCCTGCAGCATTAGAGCTCCTTGTGAAGGAGTTCGTCCAGGGAAGTACCACTGGTAACGCCAGGTATAGTTTGTCTGAACTCGCACCTCCTTATCTTTCCCGTCCTAATCCGTGCTACGCCAAAGCCACATAAATCGCCAGTGAAATTAAAAATAATTGTATGTGATGTACATTCGAACTGAAAACTGAAAAATCCACATTCGTTTTATTAAAAATATCCCGCATCTCCGCCTGGCATTGAGCCCCGTACGCAATCTATTACATAGTGGCGTTATTGGTGGTCGGCCGCAATTGAACTGGCGAAAGAAGACGAGCTCCACGACGTTTCGGACATAAAGGTTGGTGGTAGCACGGTTTCCATTCCTTTAACTTGCGAGCTCACCTTTTCCAGCAGCTCCTCACGAGCTATCGAAGGTCTGTTTTAAATTTTTTTATTATAGCGTCACCACCTTATCTATTTCTGCCGCTAAGCAGTAATGTGAGCATTACCGTTTCGGTTTTGAAGGGTAAAGGTGCTGGTGAAATTATAGTCACATGGGATTTGTCAACTTCTGCTTGAGGGTGACGGGTGCAGTCAAATTTAAAGTCAAATAATCTTTATTTCACAGGTAAGCAAATTACATCTGAAATGGTTACTGATTAAACTCTACTGCTCATTCGTAAGGTAGATTCCCTTGAGAAGAATGAGCAAGAAACTTTAGGGGTTGCTCTTTTTAAATATACATGGAATACATTTATTATTACAATATTTTGTTTAAGCATTTTAAATCGAGACTACCTGCAAGAGCTAAGCAGGTCATTACCGCGGATATTTGTCATCCAAGTACGCAGAAGCTGTATAATAAATCATAAATTGTTTCACTGTAGTTTTAAACATCGTAAAAGGCAAATGTTAATATCAATCGGAATATTATTATAGAAGCGTAAACGTTGCCCCCTAAATGAATTTGAGACTTTGTCAAGACGACTGTCAAAAACGGCTAGATTATTGTTATTTCTCGTATTAAGTTGTCTGTCACTATTTTTCAGAAAAAAATAATATTTTTCTTAACATAAATAACATTTTCATAAATGTACTGTGACGTTAGTGTAAAAATCAATCAACAGCAGCGGTAGTAGTACCCTTCAAATCTTTGACGATTTAAAGCTCTAAGTGTCACTGCAACTGCTATGAATAGGCGTGTCGCTTACCGTCAGGCGCATGACTTATTCGTCTTTTCACTTGATGTCATAAAAAATGCAGGTTGATAAAAAATGTGAATAATCTCTAAGAATTCAGAAATTTTATAAGGTAACATCTTTCCGGGATCGTACAGTTCGTCTTCATCGTTCGTAAACAGTGTCTAGACTTGATGGATAACTTAATTATATGCATATTACCTACTTTCGTTTTCTTGGGCAATAAATCCGAAATCCGATGAATACACGACGCATAAGTGTTCTATATTTTATTCAAGCATGTGACATCGTATTTTATGCCGACATTTCCTTTTTATGGAGCAAATGAAATTACCCTAAAAGAAGCCTTTTTATATAACTGTCGCTCAGGTTTTTACATAGCGAGCCGTTAAAAATGAAGTTATAGCAATATAAGGCTTTCTTGTACATACATATTTTAACATATGAAGGTACTATATGTCGTATAGGCAAATTTTATACAGAGGTATATTCTGTTCTCCTTATACCTAAAACACCGTAAACAACATCGTAATCGACATTTTTAGCGAAATTGAGTTATTATCATACCTGGAATCAGTGAAACGAGATCTACAACCCCTATAAGCGGTTTTTTTTATAACTGATTTGGTTTCTGTTTTATTGTTAAGCGAAATCACCGTAATTGACATTTTTCTAAAGAAAAAATGTTTAAGTGCCAGTATACTGAAAGTTACCAAAAGGCACACACTTAACATAGCCCCGCACTAGGGAAACCCTGTGTCGTGGGTGCCATGAACACACATATAGACAGCCACAAATTACACCCAAACTCACGAGCGAAATAAATGTAGGCCATACAAATATTTCTCCCGGCCCGGGAATCGAACATGGGTCCTCTGCGTGTCAGTCCGGTATGGTAGCCGTTCGGCCACGGAGGCAGTTACCAACACGAAAATGTGTAAGTTATGCCAAGAAGACATTGTATACCAGAAGTAGGCAACCCGTGGTTCGCGACTATGCTCAAAGGTCCAGTCTTCACTTCTGATAAAGTTTTATTTCACGCCTAATTCGAAGTGTCGCACTGCCACGCCGCTCTCAATTACTCTAACTTGCTTGCTAATACCCTAAGGCTCAATTTATATTGCGACGGAACGCATTGGAAGCGAACCCCTGCAACGATACTGTACACGGCATAATGAACCCAATGGTCAACTGCACAATGCAGAAACCAGACATGTGCCGAAATCCTCATCCTCAGGGGTAGTTGATTGCTCGACCTTCGGCGAGTGATTTACTTCCATTTTTATTAATTGATTAGAAATCGAATATTTCCATCACAATCAAAAAACAAGTATCTACTCGTACGTGTAATGATTTGAAGGAGGATTGAAAATTAGAATTTCGGAAATTTTACATTTACTTTTATAGGTTGTGTAAGAAAAACCACTAGTAGTATAAGTACACCATGTACTAATCCTACGTATGAAAATATCATCACTCACTATCGTATAAAATATTTTTCTAAAAAATGAACAACGAAATCGCAAAAATAACTGTTATTCCCACTGATCGATTCATTCTATTTAATAATTGATTCGCAGTACAACTGGCCATCACTAAATTGCCTATGGTAGGTTCAGTGACCTGTTTGTTTACTTTTTCTGTATAACAGATTGAAACGAACTTATAGTATTGGCACATGTCCAACAATTTGAAAATTCATTCAAATATTTTTGTAAAGAAATTTCGGTACAGTAAGCAAAATAGTGGGTTTCATAATTCTGATTACCGCAAGTGGTACAGAGACGAATTTAAATCCTTTAAAGGGCGATATGTAATTTTCTAGTATATTGATAATTTATTCACCAGTGCCTCTGATTTACCTTTATAGGGCGATATGATCATGAGATTACAGTGACAGTTATCGCAAGCGACCACGAATTGTTTGAATACAAAATGTTGTTTCTTCTTGGGACCCGCTAGAGGCGTTGTGTAATTTACCATACAAAATAGTGAAGTAATTTACGCGGTCGCTAGCGGCAACTGTAAAATCGTGGTAGAGGCACTGATGATTATATAGTAACTATAATATAGTAATAAAAACATAAAATAAAACGTATATATGCAAGTTATACTTACACGAGTAATTAAAAGTACCAAACGCCCATTTTAGACTGTAGATGGGATATCTTTCTTCATGGAGACATTATTTAAAAGTTAGTAATACTGCATGCAGACTTTTAAAGTTGCTTGCCTCATCTGGGAATAGAACCAACGAATTGAAAAAAAAAAAACCTGCATTTTTATGATGTCGATTGAAAGAGTCAATTACAAGAATTCATTCCTTTTAAGTAGCACAGTATCTTAAATTAAACGAACACTTCTAGAACTCTACTCAATGCTCAAGTCAGGATTGCAATGGAAACACAAGCACTGGAAATACGACCCTAATGGCAGGGACTTGAGTATGATTTTGAGTGCTTTGAGTCATACTCAAATCCTGACTTGAGCATTGAGTAGATTTCTAGAATACGACCCTATGTAATTTTACATTTTTATTATTTAAAGTACTTTTCCTTTGAATCCTACAATCTGGGCCCTATAAGTCTGCTAATTTTAAATCATCTCGCTTGTGAGTCGATAGCAGTCGATAGAGCGTCAGTGACAGGATTTTCTACGTTAGGTATTAAAAATTAAGAGTAGTGGCTTGACAGTGACTTGCCATCAAGCTACTATTCAACTGTCATTGCATTTTTTTGGTATTCTGCTCTTCAATGTCTACTAATTATTTGACATATCTTTCGATCGCTTTTTACTAGAAATTTAAGTGCTTCTACCGATTATCGAGTTTATTTATTTTTTTAAATACATTTAATTTGAGAACTAATTTACCTATTAAACGAGATAAAAATCAAGAAATGAATAGTAATTTTCGTGGTAGTTTCTGATTGAATGAATGCCATCAGTGCCATTTCACTGGCACTCTGTTGAGACTCAACTGCCATTGCAACTAAATTTTAGCAGAATTATCGCGTGTTCATAAGTTTTTAGTAGAGAGAGAGAGACAGCCTTGCGAAAGAGTTCGTTAAGAAGGAATTATTGTCACCTTACCTATTTCTGCCGCCAAGCAGTAATGTCTGCATTACTATGTTCCGGTTTTGAAGGGTAAGGGTGCTGGTGAAATTACAGGCACATGAGTTCTTTGCGATTTAAAACTCTGAGTGGCGCAACTGTTATGGGCAGGCGTGTAGCTTACCAGCAGGCGCACGACTTGTGCGTCCCGTACCTTGATATTAAAAAAATAAAGTTTTGAGACAAACTATGACTTTAACAAATAAAACATAATAATATTGGCAGCTGTTTAATTCTTTGTTCAATTTTGAGTTTGGAATGCCATTGCAACTAGATTTTAGCAGAACAACAAACAGGCGCGGTGCAGTCATTTTGCCGAGTCCCAATAATAAAAAAAAAAAAAAAATTATCACAATTATAATAGAATCTCAGTGGAGTCTGAATGGAATTACAGTGACCAGCAGGGCTAAAAAGGCCGCATTGCCAGAATCATAATATTAATTGACATTTCATATTATAAATTTTCAAAAAAAAAAACAAGAAACACAATTCTATTTGAATGTTCTATGGAGACCTCCATAGAAGACTGTTAAGTGTCCAAGATGAATTGTGTTATATGAATTGTAAGAAATTCTTAATATGAATTGTCAATTAATCGTAATTATTATGATTCTGCCTGTACGGCCTTATTAGTCCGACAGTAGTTTCAAGAAAATTTGCAGGTTGAGACCTGTATATCTAAATTCGCTAAGAAGAATTAATATTGCAAATTAAATTGAAAAATAAAAATATTACAAAATTCGCACAAATCCGTACCAAAATTGAAACGGAATTCCGTGTTATGCGTCAAGAATATTTCAGTTCACTGAATACTTATTGTGCGATATAAGCGACAGTTTAATATCCGGGCACCCTGATGCGTAATTAGCAACGAGTCACTTCGCCTTATGGCTAGCTGAGAAACTGCGGTTTTATTCTATTAACGCTCCAGGATGTGGGATGGTTAAGTTAGTTAAGTGTTACGTACGTATAGGTTTAGTTGTTGAAGGATACGCCTAATAGATTCAAAGTTCATAAGCCACATCAGGTTTAATAAATTGTTGCCTTGGATGAACAGGGTATCAACTCAAAAATTTGTCCTTTTTGTATAATAATGCAATCCTTTTAAAAAATTGAGATCTTTCTAGTGAACAAGGTCTTATAACGATCAGACGTGAAATGGCGCGGGAGGCAGGGTAGTATAGTAGGTAGGGTATCTCTGAACTTTTGCACGTTTTGGCCCCGAAAACTGAGCAACACTGTCATATTAAGTATTACCCACGAAGCTATAGTCGTTAAGACGTCATCATCGTTCCTTGAACAAGGTATAAAAACTGAAACACAGCAAGTGTTCATTGTAAGGTATGTGTAATTTAAAAATATTTATTTCTAAAACGCAGACGATTATTTCAAGGTAATAAATACCTTTATGGAATATTTTTTTCATTGAATAGTTATGGTAATCTATAGTATACAGTATTTTTTTGTGATACTACTATGTTTCTCAAAGTTTTATCGAATTGAACATTATTCCTTCTTTCATTTAAAAGTATTAAGCAAGAATAGTTAAAACTCTGAATAGCAAATATTTTGTGTTCAAAAGGATAATATTATAACCTCTCCGAACAATTTCAGAGTTTTGTCAGAACTACGGAACTGTATAAAAATAAGAAGTATTCGAAAATATTGTTAAATTTCTAGGCTTTAAACATATATAGGTGAGGAGAGCTAAATAACAATAGCGGCTATAAACGATTTTATGATCTTGTTGCAGATACAAAATTACAATAATTCTTGATAGTAATCCGTTTAAAGATCGATTTAAGCTTGTTCGAAATAAATATTTTAAATAATGAATGTGTACAATTGTACAATTTATAAAGAGCAGCCCCTAGAATTTTTTGCTCACTCTTCTCAGGGGAATTTGTTTTAAGAATGAGCAGTAAAGTTTAATAAATATGACGATTTCAAGTGTAATTTGCTTACCTTTGAAATAAAGATGATTAGAGTTTGAGTTTGGTAAAATGTTCAATTGCCATTTACCTAATAATATAGACTTCTTTTGACATACGTAATATGTAGGCAGGTCGAGCAATGTAGCTAACACGAGTGAGATATTAAGCCTTTTACCTGAAACAAAGGAAACAATCAATTAATTGTTTAAATACACTTATTAGCTGTTCACATGCAAATGTTGCGTATTGAATCAGTTTAGTCATTACTATATTTGTGTAGGTGGTAGTTTTCGCTACAAAAAAATAGTTGTCAAAAATGTGCCGTATTTTTGGATAACAGGTCCGTCTGTATATGTTTTTATTTATTACGATACACTGGAATTATCCTTATAAGGAAATCAGGTGATCATAGTTTAACAAATATATCTACGTTATTCATTTCTATGGACAACACGCGCTTGGCCAATAATTGACTATGTCAAAATTGTTTTCACAAAAGTAATGGTTCCTAAGACAGTTTATCCCATACTGTCTCAATTAAGAAACACGTACCATATATAAAAATGATTATTATTCATCCGCTGGCGATAGAACTTTTGTGAGTGTTCGCGCTTCTACTCTAGCGGAGGTACCTTGGAGATGATGAAAACTGCGTGAATTGTGCTTTATATATTATAATTTCAAAACAATACAAAAACAGTGCCACGATTTTGCGAGCGTTATAGCAAAAGTAAAATATATATTAATAAAAATAAATATAAATTTAAAAACGGATACCGTTCAAAAAACGGCTATTGAATGTTGCCGCAGTAAACAAAATATTTTAAAACGCCATCTGGTGAGATGCTTGAACATGCCCCGGCCTTGAAAGCACCAGCTTTCGAAAAAAAAGTCTTGAACTAGCTGTCGAGTAGTGGGCAGATCTTGCTGTAGGCGCGTCTCACGATGCCCGACGCCGTGCGAATGTCGGCCACTCTGGTCACTCCGTCCGAACCAGGGATAATCCTCTCTACACGCCCGAGATGCCACTTGAGGGGTGGAAGGTTATTGTCTTTGATAATGACGAGCATATCTGGTTTCAACGATAGCGCGTCCTTCTTCCTTATGGTTCGTGTTTGGAGCTCGGACAAGTACTCCTTCGCCCATCGAGTCCAGAAGTGTTGACGAATCTGCTCCACTCGTTGGTAGCGGGTAAGCCGATCTGCAGGTACGTTGGTGAGGTCGTCACAAGCAGGCGCAGTAAGGGGCCGGCCGACCAGGAAGTGAGCTGGACTTAAAGGTGAGAAATCATGCGGATCTGCAGACATAAGACTTATAGGACGGGAGTTAAGGACCGCCTCTATTTGTGTCAACACCGTGCTAAACTCTTCAAAGGTTAGATGTGCGTTACCTATGACGCGTCTCGAATGATATTTGCAGGATTTTACACCTGCCTCCCACAGACCACCAAAATGGGGAGCGTAAGGTGGAATAAATGAAAATTTTATACTTTGACTGATTGCACATTGTAATATTTCAGGTGAGCAGTTGTTTAGAAACCGTTTGAATTCGTTCATCAACCCTACATAGTTTCGACCGTTATCGGATAAGATTTCAGCAGGTTTGCCGCGTCTAGAAAGGAAGCGTTTCAATGCTGATAAGTATGCATCGGTGGACAAGTCATTGACAAGTTCTAAATGTATTGCGCGTGTAGTGAAACATATAAAGATGCACTCATAGCATTTTGTTGTTCTAGCACCTCTACCCTTCCGATTTAATATGAGCATTGGCCCGGCGTAATCCACATCGGCACTCTTAAAAGGAAAACCAGAAGGAGCCGCGGTTCTGCGTCTTAAACGTTTGCAGCTTATACAATCGTGCACCACCGCCCTTGCCAGGTTTCTACTACCGATAGGCCACCACTTCCCTCGTATATTGTACAAAAGCGCCTGTGGGCCCGCGTGCAGCAATTGCATGTGCTTATGTCGAAAAATGAGATGAGAATCGGATGTTTCTTGTCTAGTGCGAAAACAGGTGAATTACAAATACGACCACCAACGCGAATAACCCCATTTTCAGCAACAAATAAATTTAATTTTGACAATTTGTGTGTGCTAGGTAAAGTCCCGTCTTTTCGGAGCAATTTATATTCACTTGGGAACGATTCCAATTGAGCTAACCTAGCTAACGTCAGATCGGACAATCTCAATTCATCCACAGTGACAATGCCTGATCGCTCATTACCGTTATTTATTATTCTTTAATTCTGGCAAATCGTCATGCATGTCCTCTGGGTACTTCAAGGGTGCGTCACTACACATAAAATTAGATTGACGCAGGAAAGACGGACCCTCCCACTATAAATTAGAAGATGAAAGGTCTTCCAGGCGAACCCCGCGAGAAACTAAGTCCGCTGGATTCTCCTTGCCACATATGTGACGCCATGGAAGTTCCCCCGTCAATTCGTGTATTTCCGCTGTCCTATTTTGTACAAACGTTTTTTGTAAATTAGGTGACATGTTTAACCAGCCTAATACGATGGTAGAATCAGTCCAAAACATAATGTTGTCGAAGTGACGCTGAAGTGCCGTATATACTTTGTCGTATAGCCGCGCACCTAGTAAATCACCACATAACTCCAACCTCGGAATACTTGGCCGTACCGAAATGTGCGATTTTCGATGATGTAAGTCAAATGCTGGTCCTCCAACGCCTTAAACTCGCTCCGGTCGTCTCTCTGGAATCTCGTCTTGAATTTATTAGGCCGAAATCCCTGCGCGGTCGGGCTGCCCACGTAGAAGTCCAAAGGTCATTGAGTTGAATTTTGTGTTTTATTTGGCTCTGAAGGTACAAACTTGGAGATGATGAAAACTGCGTGAATTGTGCTGTATATTATAATTTCAAAAAAATACAAAAACAGTGCCACGACACAACATTTTTTTTTCAGAGGCATTACGGTTTACAATGTGGACGCTGGAGAGGATGATGGGTTCAGGACGTTTGTAAATTGGTTCTGGAATGGGTGTTCTAGATAGTGCCTCATAATGAATTCTGTTTCCCTGTTACTCGTAGCACGGAGTACTCCCTTCTTTGAGATATGGTAAAAGGTAAGTACCTATATATATATTCTACGTATATTCTAAGTGAATAGCGATTGAATTTAATATTTGATTATTAGACAATTTCAGAATAAGGCCTTTAAAGGTATGATTGAACATGACTAAATTCGAAGTAAGTTTACCTGCCTATTCATGTATACATGAAGTTATCCAGTATTACATACATAGTATAGAACTTAACTTCATCAGAAAACCTAAAGGCCATTTCAATCTATAACTGATGATAAAGTTTATTGTGGAGAACCCGCTTGCGTAGGCGTAATACTATCTATTTCTACCGCAATGTACCGACAACTAGCTGGTATTGAAATATACAAATACGAAACAATACCTCCCGTATTTCTCTAAATCGTTCTTGTGTCTGTTATTTCCCAATGGAATATATATGTGAGTTATAGAATTTAAAGCATTGTCACGGGAAAGCCGAGGGTCCGACCCTTTTTTTATAAGATCACCAATATTATAGCTTGTATAGTGCCATAATAGTTGTGACGCCAAAAACAAAATGGCCGTTTCTTGTTCTTATTTCTAACTGTTGAATGTAATAGGGGTTAAAGTATGAAATGGACAATTTGTACTGAAAATCAAAATTGTTTATTTTTTAAATTTTTAACAAATTTATTTAATCAAAATAGTTGCCATTATTATCTATACATTGCTGCCATCTAATGGGAAGGTTATTGATGCCTTTGCGATAGAACTCCGACGATCTAGACTGCACAAACTGTGTGAAAGCATTTTGTACTGCCTCCTGGGAAGAAAACTTCTTGTCACGTAGATAATTGTCCAAATCACGAAAAAAATGGTAGTCCGTTGGAGCAAGGTCTGGTGAATACGGAGGATGACGAATGGTTTCTAACTGCAGTTCCTGAAGGGTCAAAATGGTTTCTCGTGCTGTGTGAGGTCTCGCGTTGTCGTGGAGCAATAATGGTGAAGATCGATTCATGAGTCGGGGCTGTTTTACTGCTAGTTTTGTCAACATGGTTCGGAGTTCGGCACAATAGACATCTGCCGTTATTGCTTGACCAGATCGGAGAAAACTATAGTGAATAACACCATGCTGAGACCACCAAACAGTTACCATTACCTTTTTATTGGTAAGTTTTGCTTTAGGACACTGTTGTGGCATTTGACCTGGGGTCAGCCATTGCATTTTTCTTTTCCGGTTATCATAAAGAATCCACTTTTCATCACATGTTATATATAATTCGATCCAATATTCCTTCATTTCTGTACCGGTTCAACAAGGCAACACAAGTTTCAACACGCGTTTCTTTCTGCAGATCAGTCAAATCATGAGGCACCCATTTTTCGTATTTTTTTATTTTATTGATTTGACGCAAGTGAGTCAATATTGTGGGTAAGGTAACGTTAAACCATGCCGCTAATTCCTGGGTAGTTTGACTAGGATCGGCTTCCACTATCTCTCTTAATTCATCGTTATTCACCTGTGTGGGCGGTCTTCCTCGTGGCTCGTTCTTTAAGTCGAAATTTCCATCACGAAAGCGTTTAAACCAAAATCGCACGGTGTGTTCATTAGTAGACCCCTCTCCAAACGCAGCATTGATATTGCGGGCTGTTTCTGCCGCGTTAGTTCCGCGTCGGAACTCGTATTCAAAAATCACTCGAATTTTCGCAGTATCCATCTTTCTTGTCTAAATTGAATAACAAAAACAATTGAAAGTCGATATTCAAATGTTTCAAATTAAAAAAAAAAAAAAATCACAGAAACCATTTGAAAAAAGTTTCATTCGAAAACCTCAAACCATGAAGATTCTATGAAAATTCAAAGAACCTATTGCAATAAAACGGCAATTTCATACTTTAACCCCTAATATATAGGTGTTTTATTATTTAATGAATTTTAATTCTGTTTTCGCATTTGTTTTTTCTTTGCCTCTGTATTACGGGTGCCATTGGACACAAACATATAGACAACCATAAATTACACCTACTTTCACAACAGAAATGATAGTAGGACATACAAATATCTCCCACCCCACGAATCGAAACCGGCACCTCTGCACGGTAGACCGGCATGGTAACCTTTCGGCCACAGAGACTGATTGTAAGTAATATTTGCTTTTAATGTTATTCAAAAGCATTTAATTCGTGGCTTAACATCAGGTGAGATTGTAAACAAGCATTCGTCAATTTTACTTTAAAAAATCTATATATTGCATGACAAGTCATAACTTTAATAGAATTGCCATTGGTATAATAAAGGCACATGTGAACATACGCCAAATGTGCTCTTATCACATCTATAGGCATACAAATAATGCGAAGTACATGAAACAAATCATGTATATGTAAAATTTTGTAACTCTTCTATCCTCCGTGTTTATTAAAAATCTGTGAGTGTGTATTAAGAAACAAAATAATAAAATAAAAACCAAGAAAACAAAATAAGCATAAAAGTTATCAACTAATTGTGTTCGTAGAATCTTTAGACCTGTCTCCTGAAAAGTTGTAATTTTGCAAATGTGACCCTATTACACTAAGGGTGCGAATTACGCCACTGGTCATTACCAGTATCCGGTCTCCACGAAGAAAAGGGTCAACCCATTGGCGTTATAAAGTAAGGTGATGTTGATAGACGAAGAACATATTACGTGATTTGACAAAAATTTAATGGTTATTGGTGACCGTTGAAGAGAGGTTTAAAAATTGTGGAGAGCTCATTACTCGTTCCCCGCAGCGCGGCGGTTCCTCACCCGTCGGTGGCCTGGTGGCTGGTGATGCTCGATTCTCGACAGAGAGTTTACGTCATTGTTCGTAATGCGGGTTGGGAAGCCACGTGTTTTCCAAGAGTTCTGAACCTTCTGTTTGAAATTTTCGACATATAGGTTTCGCCTAATTGCTCCTAATCATTTACAAATGTGCTTAACTAACAAATTAACGTCATAACTACACTGGGTTGCCACCGATACACTAAGCTTAAGTTTGGAAAGGCCTTTATCATAACTCAGTAGTGAGTAACTCCATCTGAGCGTATAAAGATCTATTGCCTCGGTTCACTTTGTACCAGCAGTAGTAAATTACTTTCGCGCTTTATACTTGAGTAGTAATGGCTCACCTTCCTTTAGAAAATGTTTTGTGTGCATAGAGTGGGGACTAGACTGAATAATTATAAACAATTAATCTAATACAAGGCTAAGGGCATGTCAAGCTTGACACTTAAGATTTAAATTCAACTCCATATAAACTTAATATAAACCTACGAGCAAAAAAGACTCAAAGTTAAGTGTCAGGCTTGATGTGACCTTCAAATGGTATAGCCATTAAAACGTTTCAGGCTCATAAAAGTCTAATATGGAGATTGGACCTGAAATAATTTTTTAAGTCTAAATCGCGTAGGGTCAGGTTGGGGTAAGAGGAACATCGAAGGAAGAGGAACTTGAAGCCTTAACTCTTTGTCTACAGTGTCAGTCGATAAAACAGACAAACGAATTAGTTTAAACGATTTTAAAGAGATGTCACTACATGCTCCAAAGCCAAATGGTGAAAAAACAAATTTGACAGTTGTGAAATCTTGAGAACATGAGGGAGTTTTAGTAGGGAATTACTGCTTGCCATTTACCTATTTCTGCCGCCAAGCAGTGATGTGAGCATTGCTGTGTCCAGTTTTGATGGGTAAGGGTGCTGGTGAAATACACGAAAAAATTCATTTCCAATGTGTAACAACCTAAAACCTAAGAATTCGGTAGATACAGATTTTATTTCGAAATGATTTATTTTGTGGTATTCAATCTTCTTTGTATCATCCGGCAAGCAATCATGTGATAAAAATCTTAAGTCCACAGGGAAAATGTTCACAGATAAATAGGAATCGAGTCGAAGGTTTTTATCAGATAATTGCATTTGAACTTATCATATACTGTTCGCTTTAGTATGCGAGTAAATAAAATTCCGGTATATTGAATTATTGAACACGCTTTAGGGAGCTACACAACTTTTCGGCTCTGGTATATAAATACCGTATGATCACGTTATTATTGTAATAATACAACAATAACTTTATCATACGGCTATAAACTAGTATAATTCTTGTATTTTTCGATAAACTATAAGGAGACTTCTTTGCTAATGTGCCAATATAATGTACATTGAAAGAAAAACTATGAAAGAAAAGGTTTCAAAGCATAGTAGGATATGAAGATTTACGACAATATTATGATCGTGGTCGATGGTCCAACGGTTTACACTGTGAAAACCTTTTCTAAATTGGTTGGCATAAGCGTAAACTTAATAAAGACGAAGATCGTGGTAGTTGGCAGATCACAACATCTTACAACAAAAGATCTGGTTGTAAAAAATCAAGTTGTCCAAAGAGTCCATTCTTACAAATACTTTGCTCGTGCCCCAGACGGACATAATCGGAGACATAAAATCCGCCCCACTTCTCTGGCTATGTGGAAAGAATGGGAGAGCATCGAGCTGCCAAAAGAGAGTATCTAAGGTAACCTACGCGTCGTCCAGTGTACCGTTCAAGATATCTTTGGAAAGATAAAGTCACCAAAGCCATAAAGGAGTTGAATGCCCAAATTGTCTGAATTGCACAAGACCAAAAAGAATGACGTGTATTGATGTCGGTGGCCAAGATGCTGGCGAAGAAAGTCGCCGGATTTCTTTACTTAAGTACACTGCAACTGCATTTAAGTTGTAATAGCAGTAGAGATCCTTGTGAAAAAGTACGTCCAGGGAAGTAATGCCATGTTACCTATTTTTGCTGCCAGGCAATATTGTGAGCGTTACTGCGTTCCGGTTTTGAAGGGTAGGGGTGCTGCTGAAATTACAGTCACATGGAACTTGTCAAATTATGACTCAGGGTGACGGGCGCAGTGACATTGTCCTTCAGATCTTTGCGACTTAAAGTTCTGAGTGGCACTGTAACTGCCTTGGACTGGCGTGTCGCTTACCGCTTGGTGGTAGCGACACGCTCGATCTGTTTGTCCCGTTTCTTGGTAATATAAAAAAAAGTACTCTTATTTACACCGTCAAATATCATAGGATTTTAAAACGATATTTGATTAAAGTTCCCATCGTTTATTAATAACGAAAACCAAAAGTTCGGAGCGAACTATGCAAGCTAAAAGAAACGGTCCCAATCAAATTCAGTTATAGATTGTGGGAATATTCACATCTGTGGCAAATTTAAAACAATATTGAGTATCACAATAGAGTCCAATTGAACTCGATCCGACCGATATAAAGAAAGTTTCTGTGTGTAAAAGTTTGACTTTTTATACATTTTCTGACTAAACTTGTTCAGTGTTAGAAATAATTTCATAATCCCAAATGTTATTGGTCCTGTTGTAAATTTTGTACATATTTTGACGTCATTTTAATTTTAATAATCCCAACGATCAATGTACTTTATTTCGTTCATGAAACTGGAAAACCGACTTCGCTGGACATTGAAACTTACTGAATTACTCTTATTTAATTTGGTGTAAACTGACTGGTGTAATGATTTTTTTTTATTATTGTCTCTATGCCTGTGTTTTCATTATTATTACGTAGTGAAGTTGCTATGTGAATGTTATATAAAAGAAAACTAGAAAATCTACTGAATAACATTAGTATTTTCTACAGTTTTCTACGGTGCTTCGTAGATAGTTCTACTAAGTGGAAAAAGAAAAATATATTTTATGTTTTTCAAAGATTCGCACGAAGCGTTAAACTTCCACATTTACCTATATGGCGCACGGCTATGAAAGAAATTTCGCGGCAGATTCCAATATTTATTTATTAGCGTAAGGGCGTAGATAAGACTTAAAACATATTTGAAAATGCAAATTAACAAACAAAAATAAATTAAATAACAAAAGTATTGAATTGTTTTAAATAATAAAATCTTAATAAAGTAACGCAGTATCAATAAAATAATGAATCTACATGCTAATTATTATAATTGTAGAGTTTAATATAGAGTGATCAGAGTTCTTTGTCTTTAATAAAGTCTTATATTGTTTAATAATATTTTTGTATGAGTAGGTTGTTTAATTTGTCATAAAATAGGTTTTTGTCTTTCTGAATTAACTCGTATTTGGCTTGGTACCATGTTATATATTGCTCAGTAATAAGGGCTATTTTTGTAAGTTGTAAGTTTAGGCAATAGAAGTATCAACTTATGCTGTCTACGTTCACTTCTGACATGTTCAAGGAGGGTTATATAGTTCTCATGTTTTCGCGATTGTTACCGGTCACGGTTGACTGAGTTCACCTTAGTCAACCGTGACCATGGGATCTGTAAAGGGCCCGAAACGTCGGTTTGCTTGAAAAAACAAATATACGCGATTTAAATCCGGAAAAATAATTTCATTTCCTAAATTTATTCTTCTTCTAATTCCGTCTACTACAAGGTTTATATTTTTTTCTAACAAATGTCCCTATTTCGGGTATGTACAAACGTGTAAGGGTAAATATGTGTTGCTTTATGAAATAAGACTTACAGCTGTCTCCGCGGCTTAAGTTTAGGATTATCCTGAGACTTTTTTTTTGTGGTATATAATGTGGAATATCTTTTGCGCCACATGAGTGTGTCCCCGCAGGATAACTCCGTAGCGGAGCCAGGCGTGTGCATACGCATAATATGCGGTCAAAGCACAATCCATATCTATACTTTGTTTCCACTTAAGGCGTAAATGAACTGTGATAGTTTCGTTTTTATTTTTGCAATATGTTTAGTCCAATTTCAATTTGTATCAGTAGTTCCGAAGTTTGCGGTAAACGGAAAAAGTACAATAAGTGAAACAATATAATTACAACTAATACAACACTTAAAAATAATTACAAAAACAAAAGAGATAATCATAATTTAACAATACAATCATCAAAGTAAATAAAACTACAGTTGCACAGAGATTTTACGGCACGGCAATTTAATAAAAAAGTACTTGCGTGTGGACTATTTTCGTTACGAAAATGTTACGTTCTAAAACGGATTTAATTCTGTGCCTTTTCCGCATAGACGGTGGCGCCATATTATTTTCCCGCGTTAGTGCGTTTTTGTATGGACCATTTTAGTGACGCGAGGTAGCACTTTCGAAAGATGCTCATGATTACCAAAGATTAGAGATGGGAAAAACTGCTTATTTTTTAAATGTTTAAACTCTGTGCTTTTTAAAAAAAGTGTGCTTTTTTAAAACGCTTTTTAGTTTCACGCTAACAAAATCGTTTAAAAAACGTTTAAGCACATAAACTTATAAGTTAAAAAAGCTTGAAACGTTGTGTTGATAGCGAAACGCAAGCGTAGGCCACTAAAGGTTTTAAGATAAGTAAGTTTTTCTGTAAAAAGCGAGTTATTTTTTTATTTATGATATAACAGTATTATTTTAACATTTCGTTCATTGGCGTTTAAAAGCGTTCAAAAACATAAGTTGTTTAACTTCCGTAGTTGTTAACCGTTGAAATGAAAAAAACTGCTTATTTTTTTAACGTTAAAACGTACGTACGCTTTTCACTTGTATACTTTTTAATTTGACGCTTAAAAAGTCATTTAGAAAAACGTTTAAGCGCATAGACTTTATGTTTAAAAAAGCTTGCAACGTTATGTTGAATTAATTTGTTTAGGAAACATAGATGGCGCTACTTGAAACTTAGGTACGTTGTAAAAAACGAAATTGTTGAGTATCTATAGGACTGACCTGTGACCAACGCTTACGCTTAAAATGAAAAGTGTGCTTATGCGCTTATTTTAAAAACCAGACTTTTTAAAGTACTTTTCGTTTAACCCACCTCTGCCAAAGACCGCTAATCGTGGCATATTGTTGCGTTTGTTGCATCTATGTCTGGTTGCGAAAATTTAAAAAAAACGCGTAAGCCGCGAAAATTTTACCATTTTGCTACGTGATTTTTTTGTGGAAAGTAAACGATTGAATTTTTTTTTCTCGCCACCGAAGTGAAAAGTAAAGCTCACTTCAAGACTAAAAGCCAATATATACCTTCGGAGTAATAAACACCCTCGCTAAAGCTCGGGTGGCTAACTACCTCGGATATATATTGGCCCGATTTAGTCCCTCGATAAATATATGCTATTTTTATTATGAGCTAAATCAGGCGGGAAGATAATTGCTTATACAGGTGCAAGATAGAGTGATAATTACTAATTAAGTTACTAGGTTATTGCGATTGTTATACATTAGAAATGAAATTAATTTCTCAAATCTAAATAGCGTATATTAGTTTTTTAACAACTCAATGTTTCAGGCCCTTTACAGAACCCATGGTCACGACTGGCTGCTGGTAAATTATATGCTTTGCATTAATATTAAATATAACTGGCTGATGACTTTATCCATCTCAGTCAGCTGTGATCATGATACCCTATAAACGGCCCCAAATGTTGGTTTATTAAAAAAAATGTGATTTAGATCCGTCAAAATAAATGAAATTCCAAATTAATAATAAATTTGAATCTTTACGAAAATTATTTGAAATTCCGAATACAAATTTTGGTCATTTTTGCATGTGAATTTATACGTTTTTCTCGAATCAATAGTTTTGTTTTACGTGAAAACTTGTTTGTGATGGTAATTATTACTGTCATCAGCAAAAATAACGAAGGCTCAAATCGAGGCTCGACCGTGTAACAGGCTTTTATTGTTGGATCTTTTTGTTACACTCTGTACAAAGCCGGAAAAACATACAAGAATTATCGTTTATCTCCGGGATTTCGCCCTGACATTGCTCGAATGTTGAATGTTACTAATGCTGAAATTCAAAGTTTAAAAATTTCTTATGATACGTATCTTATGAGCGCAAGACAAGACCTTAACGCATTGTTACAAAATCTACAAGATGGGTACAAAACAAAATAAGGTTTAGGCACACATGTTAGGGGCAGAAGAGGAAACCTGTAAGCCCAACCCTTGTATTCAATAGGTCACTTGTTTAAGTGTCTTGGGCATTGCATGCACCAGAACCGGCTATATAACAAGTTAGTAATTATAGATATGTGAGGATTATAGTAGATAATTGATTTATAGTTTGTCTTTTTTGAAGACGGACTAAAATGACATTTGAACGGTTGCCAATTTTCCTAAAATTTTAAATAGTTATGTAGTTGTTGACGATAGTTTTATCGATAAATTGAGAAAGAAGATAAAAATTTGCCAAAAATGACTGAATTTTGTATAATTGCGTTATTGCATTTTTATTCTTATTTTGACAGTTGGCCTACGAAAAATTTTTATTCGTATGCATTTTAACAAGAATAGCCGGATTTTATTATCTGTAGGAATTGAATTATAATGAAAATCTTTAAAATATGTCTTCTCTTTGTATTTTTCATAAACATAGTTCTAAATACGGCGTATGTGTATATGAATTTACAAAAATTGACAATTCAAATGAACTTGTGCTCAGTAATTGGATGAAAAATGGGTCGAGGATGATTCAAATGAAACAAGTTCGGTTATGTATTCCGTAAGCGTTACCAATATTCAGTCGATAGTCGATAGAATATTTATCGAGCTGCTCGCAAGCGGACAATACTTTTGCGCAATGAACTGTCATTTTACTCCATCTTCAAAAAAGGCAGACTATGGTTAGTGTAAATGTTCTCTGTACTAGATTGCAGTAGATATTGGGCAGAGTTAATATGTTCGAATATTGCAGCCCTTGTGTGATCTTGTACAAACCATATCATGCTCTTGTTGAACCTATAATCAATTACTGTGTTTGGGATAACCTTATCATTATTTGTAAAAATGTTATGACAACGATAAATAAATAAAAAAAAAGATTTAAAGAAGACGAAGAAGTTCCATTTAGTCGTACTAATTTTAGAATGAATAGTTATCTACTAAGATCTTACCATCATTTAAACAACTCAATGATGACTGTTGCATAGACCTTTTCTGTAATAGCGTTACGAATATAAAACTATTTTGACTAATAACTTATTTTCAAGTGCCTGATAAAGCGATTATTGTGCTCTCATAGAAGTGTTATTTAGTTATTTATTGTAGTGTTATTTTCTAATTTTCATATGTGGAAGCTTTTAATTGGCATCTGATTATCTATATTTAAATCCTTATTATAAAAGTAGCTGTAGTGTGTAGCTCCCCTAAGATAATGAAATAAGATTGAAACAGAACAAATAAAAAGCTTTTTGTTAATTTTGCTGATATTTGTGCACACCTTTAAGTAATATCATACCCCGTACACTCCATACAATGGCCGAAAGTTATTTACCTACATACTGCAAGGCACTATCTGCACACGCGCAACTGTGTGTGTGAAGTGGTAGGGCTACCCATCACTTTCTCGTACTAATACGTTCTGTGGTCAGAGCGGCAACATAGGGAATATTCTAACGTGAATCTGTTATCTATAATTCTATTAATATAATCCTAATAATTACACATATTCATTAGGTATTTATATCGATATAATATTATATTTTTCATTAATTCACTAACTAGAATAATATTCAAGATTTGTTTAAAAAATATATTAAAATCATTTAAAATGTTACATTTTGGACAGGTACTTTTAAATACGGTAACCTAGGTATTTGAAAGTGCGTGTCTAAGGTTACCTAGTTAATTAGGCATATTCACTACACAATATTCACCGGCAATACAAATTGAAAATTCGGGAACCCTTGTCTACTAGGCCACGAAGTAATGGCGTCTCATTATATTTATGTAATAAATCTATATAATGAATTATATATCACTTAGCACTAAATAAAAGAAGAAAACAATAACTGAATGAGTCTCAGACATAAGTTTTTTTTACTTACTTCGTTTCATCTTCCGGAAAACGAAAGAAACTGCTCTCTTTATCCCGTTTAGATGACGATAAACAGTCGTACATAACATAGTTCACGGCCATTATATATAGGAACGTACAATGATGTAATTCTGACGTACAAGTTTCGTAATGAATAAATGAAAACTATATTCAAATATCAAAGCCAAAACGGCTCGCCGACAGCCTTGTTGTCGTTCAATTAATGTGACCGTCAATGTGCGGGGCGTGGTGCGGTATCTAAGTCTAGGGAAGGGCGGAGAGTATCTATTCTCGTTACTTTTTTGTTCTTTGGCAATATACCAATTGGGTTGTGTTGATATTTTGAGTACAATTGGCCGTTGGCATCATTTCGAAGTTGACTGCATTATTTAATAATCTCAGTACAGAGTACTAAAAAACCGACCTCAAAAGTTCATGGAATTACATTTATTTGCAAAGTTTTATTGAAATCGGTTACCGGAAAGTGGCAAAGTGCAAAACCGGATTCATTCCCTAGTTCGCCACTATACGGAACTTAACACAGGAGATAATAACAATCGATGCTCACTGCATAAAGTATATTTAGAGAAGAATCCTTAAATTGAAGCATAGCAAAATCAATCATTAAAATAATAGCTCCTTATAAAATTTAGACGCTATTTATCAAAATAAGTCTTCATGCGTGAACATACCGCCGGCCCCCGTTGAATGCTTGCTTTTCAACCACTAATACTTGCTTCAGGAAGTGAACAAATGTTTGAAAAAGATTTTCTTACAATTCCTGTAGAAGTTTTGATGTCAGCCATTCTATTGACGCCATCAGTGCCAGGAGACACGAGTTATCGCTCGAGCCAACTTCCATTTTAACTTTCAGCTTCAATGTATCTTTACAAGTACGCCATTTAGTCCTCAGTTGAAGCTCTGAGATATATTCTTTGCTCCATCGGCACCAAAAATATTGTCGAAGTTTTTCAATTTACTGGAAACGATTCAAGCGATTGTTTGGCACATCTCGATAATCCTGGCTTGGTGAGCGGTCTACCGATGATGAAATGTTCTGGTGTCAATGTCATTAGATCTTCTGGATCACTCAAGAGAGGGGTCGTGAATTGAGGATTGCTTCAATTGCCTCCGTGGCCGAACGATTACAGTGCCGAACTGCCACGCAGAGGTCCCAGGTTCGATTCCCGGACCGGGAAAAATATTTGTATGGCCTATATTTATTTATTTCATGAGTTTGGGTGTAATTAGTGGTTAGTTGTCTGTGTGTGTCCATGGCACTCGCGACACATGGTTTCCGCAGTGCGGGGCTATGTTGGGTGTGTGCGTTATTACATGCTGATTTGGACAAGTGTTGTATAAAGCTCTTCACAGGCTAAGTTACAATTACAATGTTTGGTCGACTTTACACCAACCTCCCATAGCCCCTGCAATGTGGCGAATAACTGGAATAAAATAGAGATTTATTTCTGCATTGGCGACAGCGAATCACAATAATTACAAAGGTCGTTGTAAGCCGAAGAGGGAGAATAAAAAAAAAGTATAGAGAGCTTCTCGCGTATACTGAAAAGGGATACCAACAGAGTACCCATAAATTCTGGGTTGTCTACTTTTAAAATTTTACCCCATTAAAGAAATTGAAATGAAAATGAAGCCGTAGTAGCCTAATGGTTTGACCTACTGCCTCTCAAGCAGAGGGTCGTGGGTTCGAATCCAGACTCGCACCTCTGAGTTTCTCGGAATTTGTGCGAAATTTAACTTGAAATATATCACGAGCTTTTCGGTGAAGGAAAACATCGTGATGAAACGTTGAAGAACGTTCAAAGTCCTCGGAAAATGTGTGCAGTCCAAACCCATATTGGGCCAGTGTGGTGGACTGTCGCCTAAGCACTCGCCTGAGAGGAGACCCGTGCCCAGCAGTGGGACGTATAAATGGATTCATGATAATGATGAAATCTGCCGAGTCTGAGGAGGAAGAATCCGCCAGACCACATTTAGCTTGGTTGAGTTTTAGAAACCAAATAAAACAATTATGACAAATCATTACTTTTTTATTGGCCCTTGAACAGTATTAACTTAGTATACATATTTCGAACTGAAAAAATATTGCACAGTAAAAAACGATATTATACGCTCTTTCTCGCGTGTCATAACCACTGCTGGTAGAAGGAGATGGACGTACTTGACAAAAGCAAGATATTCTCCTTATTTTAGGAGGCTTATACGATGAAAACAAAAATCTTTCAATCAAGAAAAACACTTCAAATATCATCTAAAATACTCGAAATCGTAATATTCCAGACTTGTCAGAGTATTTCACTAGTAATTCACACAAGAACATTCATTGATTGTAATGAAAAATTATAACTTACGTGTGAAAGGTTATGTTGGGAAGTTTTCGTTCCGTACGGCTTTTACAGCCTAAAATATATCAATGTACCATTATTGTGAGCTGTAATAATTGTCAATTACTACAGAGGAACGGTTATTAACTTTGTAAAATACTTCTTAAAAGCACAAACACATAAAATCGATGCACATCAAACACTCGGAAGGATTTGCTGGACTCAACGAGCGTTGAGTCATACAACCAAAGCCGCATACGTAGAAAGGGACAAAAAATAATATTGTTTTCTCGTTTACTCTGATATGTCTGTGCATAAATCTATTACGCTTATACGGTTTTTATTATTTATATAGCCCCTCTACCCAATTCTCCTTCTACGTTGTAAGCACAAACAAATGATAGACCATTGTCGGAATATATGGTTTTGGGTTTCCCCTACTCGCAATGCCGATAAATAATTATTGCTTGTCAAGTCACCAACCTCCTCAATGTGAATGGCCTTTGACGAAACATAAAAAGGGTTATGTACACCTTCACTAGCCTACATCCACGACCTTGACGACTAGCAGTTAAGTTTACTTATTTTCTTGATTTGAAGCTTACATGCCTTACATTTTCTTGATATAGCTGCTTAAAGTACATAACATTGAGAGAGAAAAACGCCTTAAATTAGAGAATAGCAAAATCAACCATTAAAATAATTGCTCCTCAAAAATGAATACAGGTGGAATATTTTCTTCAAAAATTATATGGAACTACTACTGAGATACCCTCTTTCAAACAAAAAATAATCATTAAAATCGGTTCACAAATCGGTTCGGGAGTTGTCGCGAAACAAGCGAAATAAGCCTTTATGAAAAATGTAGGGCGCCGCAGTAGATACTACAAATCTCTTTGTACTTATAATCTTTGTAACTTTTTTAATCTTTCCATTCTAATTCTTAATTTAACTGTCAAGTCCAGCAGCCATATTTATTTTTATTTTTATGGCTGACTTTTGTTATTCTGTGATTTTACTGTCTCGATCTTTTCATAATTTTATACATTGTGTAATTTGGCGATAGTACCTTTTTTAACACCTATTCTGTTCTAAATGGACTTACAATCCGTAGGCGAAGCTTTATGACAAGTTTAATACAGGAAAAGAGACATGGATTACTTTTGAGAATGGTTTTGTGACATTGTGTAGAAAATGTTTAAGTCCATAAAAACATAAAAAGTATTCATGTTTGAGAATTGTCGGTAACTTCAGTAGTTTTTACGTTGAAAGTAACAATAACCATTTTTTTATTATTTATTTATTTCACTTTAAAATGTACCTACGTACAATTAACAAAACAAAATAATGTGCATTAACGCATACATATTTTTTGCACATCGTGCAGTCATCTTCTACACGTTATGAAAATTAGAATACATATTAAATATTACTTAGGTAACTATATTTCTGTGGGACATATCTCGGACAACCATGCCAAAAGTATTTTATAAAAAAATACTCATAGCAGAGAAAGATAGTACCTATATACATTTTCTAAGAGAATGTTTCAAGTGAAATAAGCAACTTTTGGGCGAGGATGAGTTTGTAAACCGAGCTGCAGGCTACCGTCTCCAAGATATAGGGTAGTTTACGCGAACGTAGCACCTTTACGAGAATGAGATGTTGCTTAAAGTGCATTTCTTAAAGAAATAGTACTATTCTTAAGATATTTATTAATTGAATATCATGATGTTTTTGAATACCAATATATTTTTGTGAAAATACTGCACTAATTTGTTAGTATTATTCATACAACGATAGAACAAACACAAAGAAAAAATCTTTCGATCATTCCATGGACCAATTACTGAGAATCGCGATGCAAGACGGCGTAGTTTATTACCTCTTGGGCCTACCACAACCTCTTAAAATAATATTACTTTAATCTTACATTGACTTTTCGTACCATGATGCACTTAAAGTTAGCTTATTTTAATGTTACGACTACAATGTTTTATTGGCAGCTTTGTGACTATTCATTCACTCAGTTCGTACTATGACGCAAGTTAACATTAAGGTAATATTGTTCTTATGTGAAATTTAGCAATCTCATAATAGTTACACGGATGCAATGGAAACAATATTATTTTCGAATTTATTGTCTAAATGTTGATTTGTAATGATTAAAAGTTAAGTTGAACATATTTATTTACATATATCTCTTCAATATTTTGTTTATTTTTTATTTAACAGTACATACAGGAAATAATTTATCGTTAAATAGAAATACGCGATGTTTATTGCGTAAAATTATGAGAGCGCCATCTATATAATTCCAAATTCACAGCGTGACAATCAAGACTTGGCTTATTATATTTATTTTACTTCATGAAAATGTGGAAAAATAATTGAAAACAACTTAATTTTAATAAATTTCATTATTACATACTTTTCTTTTTTTGGTAGTTAAAATTCTCTAAATGTAAATAATATTACTTTAACATTATACTACGATAGGATAATTCGGAACATCGAAAAAGAAAGATATGGCATTATACAGTTCATAATTGCTATTTTTAGTAAGAAATAGACAATATTGGTAAATCATTCGTTTTTTCCGTCCTTTAGCAATAATACATTACTTGGTTGATAGGTTTGTCATGGTGCGAATATGAGTAATATTATAATAAGCTTTTTATGAGCTTTACATTGAAATAAAATTGTTTTTGAAAGGTCCATGTTGTGACGAGCAACAAATAACTATTTTTGTAACTAATTTGTGTAGCCGCCAGACCAAGTAGAAGATATAGAGGATCTCGACGAGCTCGTAAAATTAAAGACGATTTAAGTTGATTGTAATATATTGGCAATAGGTTACTGGTTCACAGGAGTAGTGTCATTAATCGTTAAACAGTGGTGGTTTATAATGGAAGTACAATTCAAAAGTGAACGTCCATTTTGACCCTTTTGAATTCATACAAAAATTTCTTTAAATTGTGGTAGGGATGAAATAACATGCATGTGGTGTTAGTTGATTGGTTCAAAATAGAACACCCGGCCTACGTAATATGCTTTTGACGAGCGTTTAGTTACTGCTTTGAACGTTATATTAAATTTCATTACAAAAATTCTGTTGCGTTCGCAACAATTTGTTTTACATAGATAAGTTGCAATTTATCAAAGCTACTCTTATTTCTAGTGATAACAAACAAATCAACTGTGAGACAAAACAAACAACAATATAAGTGTTAATAAGAAACTTTATGGAAGCGTTAATTTATAAGTTAGTTTGTAACACACAATGCCATCTACTGACACGCATTTCTTTCTCAAAGTTAAAAAAATTTTTGGCTCAAATGATTTTGAATAATATTACAAGGAAAATAACTGCCTTCATATATTTCACATTAAAGGGAAATTCATTGATGTCCACGGCCATTTACATAGTATAACTACTTTCAGATTTTTCTATGATATCCAGGGACGGGACGAACAAGTCGTGCGCCTGATGGAAAGCTACACACCTAGCGCCTGTCCATAACATTTGCAGCGCCACTAAGAGCTTTAAATCGCAAAAATCTGAGGGGCACTGCCACTGCGCCCGTCACCCTGAGACATAAGTTGACAAGTCCCATGTGCCTGTAATTGCACCAACACCCTTACCCTTTGAAACCGGAACACAGTAATGCTGACATTACTGCTTGGCGGCAGAAATAGGTAAGGTGGTATTTCCCTACACGAAGTCTTTCACGAGGAGCTCTACTGCTACTAGGCTATTGATCAGCGTCATCTAGATAGAAGACCAATCCAGCCGGATTGTATGAATTTTTCTGTGTTCGATTTTTATAATTAATAATTATAATCAACTAGTGGAGTAATTAAAAAAAATAATGTCACGGTAGTAAAACATTGTGATGTAAGTTACTAATATTTTTAGTACAATTGCTTTTGACGGGTGCGTCGATGTGATACAGATTCTGTTTGGGTTAGGTAGAAATATTTATGTGCCCTATTCTTGCCTGATATTTTACCTGCGATTATATGGAGCAATGATCTGTATCTTCTTTGTTTTTCGTGGAGAAATCCTCCTAGGGTTCCTATACTCCTACCGCACCCGCGACACAGGGTTTCCCTAGGGCGGGGCTATGTTGAGAGTGTGCGTTATTATAAAAAAAAAACCTGTATATCTATGGTGACTGTCCTTTGTGACGGTGTGAAATATTGGACAAATTTGAACAATTTGCGTCTCTTTGAATCATAAGAAGAACTATAAACACACTATGTTGGTATTTTACATCATCGTCAGAGTAGGTCGACATTGTAAATTTATATAATCGTCTAGAACAAGTCTCTATCGAGAATTAAGAGTAATAGAGCTGACTCAAGCGAAACGGGGAAGGACTGTATTGCTTTGTTAAGTATTGACATTATTATGGTATAACATAGGGATGACGACGTGGGCACTATTTTTGTTCGCGTTGTGGTCACTTGATAGAGTTGATATCTGTCCGAATGACAATAAACAAAGCCAAGAGTCTTGTTAATGCCACCCATAGACTGGTTTAATATTATTTCCCGCTTTTGTGGACACAAAACTTTATGGTAGAAAAAATATTTACGTATAGTTATTTCCAGTGTTATTTCTAGTTGAACGAGTAATTATGCTTTTGGTGTTCGTTTTTATTTCCTATTTTTCGCTAGTAAAACACCCGCTATACGGTCTCGACTATGCGCTCGGCTGGGTTCTTTTTCTATGTGCATTTCTGCGACAACGAAAATACCTAACCATGTCATTTTTATTATTGACTGTTTTGTGTCGTTTTGGTGTCTGCTTATTACTGATAGCGACAGTGGAGATTTTGGAGCTCCAAACAATGGTGCAAAAGTGCAGAAGACCGTTGTGACGCCATCCACCATCGCATACGACCAGGACCCGAATGTGATTGTCCACAATCAGAAACGTTACTGTTTTAAATTTTGTTCGACCACCCAAAATACACAATCCATTTCTATAGAATCACCGAAATCACAACGATTAGAAATTTTAACTTACAAATTTGGCCAATATTCATAATATCCAACTTTGTTCATAATATAATGACATCCAGTAACTATTACTGTAGTTTATGTGACTGATACTAATAATATAATGTAAGGCATTAAAATACGAGTGTGGGTTTATGCAACGAACCGATAATCACATCTGACACGTTTGACAAAAATATCACACGAGTGTTTTAATGCCTAATTATGTACAGTTATACATAAACTGCTTTATCTGTACATATATTATAAGCTCTCTATGATGTGTTCAGGAGCCGAATGTTACGACTGACGAAATGGCGGCAAATAAAAACTTTTCTCACGCATGTCACACAACCGTAGTTTTTATTTAATTTTTTTTATTAATAATTTTGGCTTGGATACAAGTCCTTTGAGCCATGTCTTCGTTTAATTATGTTTCTGTAAATATGGCCGCCACAAAGAGGATAGGCAATTTGAGACGGCGTGCTT
Source organism: Hyposmocoma kahamanoa (assembly GCF_003589595.1). NCBI lineage: Eukaryota > Metazoa > Arthropoda > Insecta > Lepidoptera > Cosmopterigidae > Hyposmocoma > Hyposmocoma kahamanoa. Next base: position 10,638,535 of record NW_020653852.1, on the reverse strand, counting down.
GGATTAACTCGGGATTCGGGGTTCGAGATTCGTATAATTTCGCGTTTTAATCTTCGATTAAGGCGCAGTAGCACTATCCTATTCCACTTTAAACTAGATTTCACAAAATAATTGAAAGTCAAAATAAAAACGACACTTTTCTCTCCAAAAGGCCCAGAGCGAATACGTAGTTTTATTTAATTCATAGACAAACTAGAGTCTGCCCCAACTATCGTATCATTCGATATCAAGTAACGTGTGAAATTTGTGAAAATTGTTTGATATTGACATTTCATTTCGAATAAAATTTCATCCCGGCTGATGTTAGAATTTAAGTCGAATCTAATTGTTTTGTTTTTCAGAGAAGTTCGAAACTTGGGTGTAATAATAAAATCGAATTTGATGTTAATAGTAAACAATAATGACATTTTCGCAGATAAGAAATTTGTTGTAACAAAACAGTTTAGCTTTATGCTTGTCGTAATTTGCGGTTTTTGAACACATCATAGAGGGTTTATGACATGTGTGTAAATAAAACATAATTTGTATTGCCTGCACAAAATACTGTCAACATCTCAAACACGAATTACCATATAAATAAGTTAATTATCATAGTTTCAGCGTTGTATCCAATAAGTGTGGTATTGCGGCCACAGCCTAAGCCATAGCGGATATTGTGCTCATAAATTGATGTCCAGCTTTTGTTATTATCGCAAGGCACCGTAACGGTTACAGCGTTATATGAATAATCACTGTTTATGTGTGATGTGTCAATTATTTGTTTAAAATGTATAGATATATTTAAAAGAATATAATAGCAATTGTTATTATTATAATAGCATATTTATAATAAAAGCATTTAGCGCTTTTATTATATTTTATTATGTTAATTAAATTTTTATTGAATTGATATTCAATTATTTTTTGTGAAATTACTCCACTAGTTTGTTATAATTATTAATACAAAGATCGAACACTCAGAAAAAACACTCAGAAAAAATGTTATTATGTTTTTAATATTATGTTTTACTACCCTAATATTCAATTATTTTTGTGAAATTGCTCCACTAGTTTGTTATAATTATTACCAAATGACAAAGCTCGAACACGTAGAAAAATTCCTTCGATCCGGTCGGATTCGAACCGACGTCTTCTTGCATACCGTGCCAGACGCTATACCAACTAAGCCACGGAACGAACCAACGGACCTCACGAATTTTTCTATGTGCTTGCGTCGTGTCTTTGTACTTGGTCTTTCAACGACTTTTTAGTCGTAGCGCCATCTATGAGAAATCTTTAACAGATTTATCACCCAGTTAGTACCTTTACAGCTACCAGTCCTGGCGAGAGATGTCGCTATTCACTGTATTAATTAAATTTTTATTGAATTGATATTCAATTATTTTTTGTGAAATTACTCCACTAGTTTGTTATAATTATTAATACAAAGATCGAACACTCAGGAAAAACACTCAGAAAAAATTTTATTATGTTTTTAATATATTTAGTAGCAGTAGAGCCTTGTGAAAGAATTCTTTCACAAGGAAGATATCGTCCAGGGAAGAAGCCACCTTACCTATTTCTGCCGCCAAGTAGTAATGTGACCATTACTGCGTTCCGGTTTTGAAAGGTAAGTAAGAGTGCTGGCGAAATTATAAACTCAAAGTGAAAGTCCAATAATCATTTATTCTATTTCTAGACTTGAAAACGTCATTTGTAAGCTACTTTTTAAACTACTGCTGGTTCACTACGCTGACCTCCCTGAGAAGAGCGAGCTAGAAACTTTAGGGATTGCTCTTTTCAAATAAACTTAAATGCTATGGAATACACTTTGAATCATAATTGTGTGGAATCTAGACTCTTGTTGTCTTTCTATACTTCTTTATCTAAAACATACTCTTCGATTTTGTAATATGACTTTTCAATTAAAATACTTTTAATGTAAGTTTTAAACTTAGGAAATGATAATCAATATAATTAATATATTCTCCGGAATCTTATTGTAAAAACGTATACAGTTCCCCATAAAATGATCATTTACCTTAGTTAAACGTAATAATGGTACCGTGAGCTTGGACTTAGTTCTAAGGTTAATATTATGCACATTTTCTTTCTTAATGAAATTATGTATATTTTTACGGGCAATCAAAATACTTGAGTAAATGTACTGCGATGCCACAGTCATGATACCAGTCTCCTTAAACTTTTCTCTGAGAGAAACCCGATAACCTAAACGGTACACAGAACGAATCGCTCGTTTTTGCAACACAAATATGGTTTGTATATCTGCCGCTTTACACCACATGAGAATCCCGTGGGACATTATACAATGGAAGTAACTAAAGTAAACTAGTCTAGCAGTATAGCAACATCGGTAAGCTCACGTATTCTACGGACTGCGCATGCAGCGGAGCTTAATCTGCTGGCTAAGGCAGATATATGTGGAAACCATTGAAGTTTACTATCTAAGGTCACTCCTAAAAAGACAGCTTTATTAACAAGGTCTACCGTTTCTCCATTTATTTCTATAATTGGACTAGGCAATTTTACATCAGGTTTTTAAATTTAACACACTTTGTCTTTTTGGCATTGAGCAATAAATTGTTAACATTAAACCAATAAACTACCTTTGAAAGGGTATCGTTAATATTATCGTAGTTAATGTCGTGTCTGTCTGTTTTAAAAATCAAGGATATGTCGTCAGCAAACAATACTATTTCGCAAAGGTCCTTGACAAATAATGATAGGTCATTAATATAAATGAGAAATAAGAACGGTCCAAGTACAGGCACATGGGACTTGTTAATTTGTCTTAGGGTAACGGACGCGATGGCAGTGCCCCTCAGATCTTTGCGATTTAAGGCTCTGAGTGGCACTACAACTGTTATGGACCGGCTTGACGCTTACCACCAGGCGCACGACTTGTTCGTCCCGTCACTTAGTATCATAAAAAAAGATTCATTCATTTTAATTATTTTTGTAAATTTCCAATTCATGGTTTCTTTTTCAAAGTTGTCATTTTTAAAGTTTTATTAAAGTTAAATTTTATTTTTCAAAAGGACATGATACTTACCAAAGAGTGTTTTCGTGTTAAATTAGTTGTAATCACTGCACTTGGTCTGTGAACAGTTATTGCGTCTTGAATAAATAAGTAATTAAAAAATACTCCTCTCTGAAATATTAAAAGAAACTTCTACGAAATTGTTTGTAATCTGTGCTAATTGTTCGATTATTTCCTGTAGTCTTATACATTGTGACGTCGTTGCTTTGATTGAATTTCAAAGAAATATTTTTTAATAATTGCCAATTAAGGTAACAGAAAAACAACGATTTCATTGAGAAATAAACATTTATCGCTTATTTATTTATAGAACAATACTGCTAAATACTAAGAACATGTTTATTTTTTATGTAAAACGCTTATACACTTCCAGATTTAAAGGGCCCTGCGTCAAAGGTGGGCGGGCGTTGCTTTTGTTAACTTATTTATAAGTCGCCCTTATTTGGGGCCGTAAATCCCTAACACACTATTACACCACCCTAAGTTAGACTTAGAGTAATAAGCGTTAGTGTCGCGTACATAATCAGAAATAATCAATAGTGCTTACTTACACGACGACTTTTAGCAGCGATGCAAACGCGCGTTTGTATCGATGCAAATGCGCGTTTGCATCGATGCAATCGCCTATAAATCGCAAATGTAGTGATGCACGCCCTAAGACTTCCTCGTCTTTGTCTGCCCTGAGGAGAAAATGTGAGAAAAAGTAAGGCTTGCTCTTTATGAATAAAAATCAAAGTGACGGGACAATCAAGTCGTATGCCTGGTGATAAATGACACACCTGCCCATAACAATTCTAGTGCTGGTCAGAGCTTTAAATCGCAAAGATTTTGTAATTCTACTTAGTACCCTTACCCTTCGAAACCGGAACGCAGTAATTCTCACATTACTGCTTGGCGGCAGAAATAAGTGTGGTGGTAGTATTCCCTGGACGAACTCGTTAACAAAGAGCACTACTGCTGCAAAAGCTGGTCTATAGTTACAAAGGAACACTTTAGAAATTAATTATTCACTTGGAAATGGAAGTATTTTTTCAGATCTAATTTACGTATTTTTATTTTTTTAAACAAACTAAAATTTCAGACTCTTCAGAGATACCATGGTCACGGCGAGCTGAGATTGATTTAGATATTAATATTAATGCAAACTAATCTTTCTGAACTAGTTACAAAGGTTATTATTACCTTATTTCTAAATTACCAAAGAACGTTCCAATTTACGCTAGATACGATATGCAAAATATTTTATAATAATAATTTATTTATTTATTTCATAAACTTACAGAAATTAACAGTGCATGGACGTATTTATTCGACACGAATTTCATTGCTTACCCTGCGCGGTCGGAGAGGAGTCCATTGTGCCGTCGCGCAGTGACCGCGTGTGTCTAACTGTCACGGCAAAATACTCTCTATTCACTTAGATTTTACGTTTTAACTTAAATGAGCATCCCGGCGCGCGGGCGAGACTGGCATGTCTTTGGTCTACGCGGCGAATGCGCTGAGGCCGCGCGGCGATCGCGCGGTTGTATTATTCAGAGGAATTTAAATGATGTTGCTTAGAATAATAACGCATAGAATGATAGTTTCATATCAAACGAACTGTCACAAGTGAGACAAAAAACAAATTCATGTAGGCGTAAGCAACTTGTATTTACGCTCGTCGGCACGCACACAAATATACAAATAATGATGCCATGGAATAACATTTCCCTCAAAAGTGGGGAAATTGTATCTTGCTTAACTCATCATTAAGTTAAAGGTGCCTACAGATTTGCTCGATTTTGTTGATCGACAATCTCGATCAGGTGCCTACAGATATGCTCGATTTTGTCGATCGTTACTGTTGATCGACAACATCAAGTGACAGGAATTTTCAAAAATTTGTTTTTGGTAATCCTTATGGAAATGGCATTTATATCTGAATACACGAAGGCGGACACGAGAAAAGTTTCTCATTTATTAATCCAAGATGGCGGACACGCAAAATAGGAATCGTTTTCGAGGTATTCGAGGTGCTCATCAAGAATATGGCATTTATTTCTAAATCCTAGATGACGGACACTACTTTTGAAATAAATGCAATATGTGTATCATTTTCGAGGTATTTGGGGGTGCTCATTAGGAATATAGCACTTATTTCTAAATTCAAGATGGCGGACATGACTTTTCAAATAATAGCAAGTTGGGTGTCGTTTTCGAGGTATTTGGGGGTGCTCATTAAGAATATGGCACTAATTTCTAAATCCAAGATGGCGGGCACGATTTTTCGAATAATAGCAAGTTGGGTGTCGTTTTCAAGGTATTTGGGGCTGCTCATTCCGAATGTAGCACATATTTCTAAATCCAAGATGGCGAAGAATTAGAAGTCTTGCCCGCTATGTTGTCTTCAGATATACATGCCATTTTCTTATGGTTTACCAAAAATACATTTTTGAAAAACCTACATGCGAGTTTAAGTGCGACTATCGAATTTGAATACATAAATAGCCTGATATTATCTGTGGGTATGTTTACATGAAAAGTACACGATAACAATAAAGAACCTGAACCTGAAAGTTATTTATACACGATTTTGGAGAAACGACGATGACTTTTTAGTCAGTGTTAGTTCCCTGAAATAATTTTAGTTACGAACTTTTGAGTCTGGCCAAGACAATTTTTTAAAATGAGTGTATGATGAAAAAGAATAATGATTTTTCACATGAAACTAATGAAGGCAAATACTAAATATATTTCGTAGAAATAGCTAACGTAAATTCCCGACAATGTTGTTGCGGCGGTGTACATTTGTAGAAATTTTGCAACCGTCGCGATATTGCCTATTCTCAAAAAATTACGTAATATAATCATTTTGAAACAGAATAGCAAAATGGGCAGAAAAAACTCGTTACTTTGCAACATTTTCGTATTTTGTTGCAACGAAATTAATTTTCTGTTTTAGTGAATATTTACATAAAAATAAAAGTTGAAACGCGTTACTTCCTTGTGGAATGTGATGTTAGTGTCTATTTTATGTTTGCCTGATCTATTTTTAAACCCAATTACCGCACATTTCGTCATTTTTAGCAAAAATCTTTGAGGTGTTCGCGGTACAACTTGACCTTGAGCACTGACTGCCCGCTCGCTCATGTAGGCCTATACGGCGTCCTACAATTTGCCTCACTTAGCGTGTGCGGGCTAGGTTTCTATGCGTTATTATTCTAAGTGTTGTTGTTGTTGCCTAGTAAATAGAATTCAGATTCTCCATTAATGTACATGAAAGCGTGGTAACAGGGCGGTCGCCACGCGGCGGCCACGTGAAAACTTTCACCTCGTTTAACTGGGCGCTTAAGCTTATAACTTTGCATTTAGGGCATGACTCTCATCTGTGTCTGAATTAGATAATTAAATATCTGTATTTCAAACATAAGCGCTCTTCCTTGAATACTTAATTAATGAACAAGAAGAAGAATTAATGAAGAACATTGGACATATTTTAAAAATAACACTGTTGTCAAAAGCAAGCCCAGGGATATTTAGTTTTAATTTAAATTTACTTGATAGCAATCCCTCCGTTAGTAGAATGAAAATGATTGAATGTGTGTGGCAAGATGTGTGGGTTAGAAAAGAAAAACTACAAAATAAAATTTAATAAGTTCTCGGATCCATCATAATATGTCAGTTTATGGACATAGCGAAGTATACTGTTCACATTCTTATTTGTGTAACGTATTAATTTTATAATTAATTTTTTTGGATACATAAAAAGCAACTGTTTATTTACATATTTATGTTTAAATTTTGGTTTGCCATGGTATGATATAGCGTTACATCGGCTATTTTAACAAATCTGATTGTTTTAGTAAATTGAAGTAAGGAAGTTTGTAAAAGAAAGATGTATGTAAAATAAAACTTATTAATAGTACAGAAAAAACCCTGGAGAGGGTTTCTGATAAAAAGTCACTGCTAAAAAGACTCCATTTGCTGCAGACCTTCAAACAAGCCATTAAATATCTCGAAGAGCATCGGGATCCTTGGTGTCGACATGTCTTGTGACACCAAGGATTTCAGAGTTCAATTCTGTAGTCACTTAGATGGCAAAGTTGAGCTCGCGTCCAAAAAGCTCGGTGTGCTCAACAGGGCAAAGCGGTATGTCACTTTGAAGCAGAGACTGCTAGTTTATAAGCCACAAGTCCGTCCCCATATGGAATACTGCTGCCATCTTTGGGCGGCAGCTCCCTTGGGCCCTTTGACGCGGTTCAAAGACGTGCTATGAGAATTGTTAATAATCCTGTGCTGACAAACGATATTGAACCACTGTCTTCGAGGAGATACTTTGCCTTCCTATGTCTGTTCTATCGTCTGTACCATAGCCAATGTTCTGAAGAACTGTTTGACATAATGTCAACAGCAACATTTTATCACACCGCTCGGCACCGGCGGGAGTCCATCTTCACACTTTGAAACTGAGTCGATCTCCTACTGTACAGTTTCAGAGGAGCTTCGTACAATTAGGTGGTGGAATGATCCTTCAAAAGGGGCTTTGAGAAGGGTCCTAAAGCGTTTATAGTGATGGTGACCGCTTTCCGTCAGGTGGGCCGTATGCTGCCTACTTAATATAAAAAAAGTACAATTAATAATATTTTCGGCGTGTTGTCCGTGATATGTGCCCCAGAAATGTTATGTTACCTCCATTGTATTTAAGTAACATGTATTCTAATTTTTATAACGTGCAGATGCTAAATATACAATGTGCGAAAAATCTGTGCAGGTTGATTTGTTGTGTTAATTGTAAATTTAAAAGTGACATAATGAAATAAATAAAAACATTATTATCATTAACACTTCGTCTAATTATAAAAAAAACAGGCAACCTTTCTTTTCGTAAATATAACATCATTTTTTTTAGAATAAACAGGGATAAACAAACAAAAGCAGTTTTTTTTGGTAAAGTTTCTTTATAAGTTAGTTATCATGAGAACGTTTACTCATTAAAACACGGTAGCACGTTTATTTTACAGCTTGTATAAACCTCTTTATTACTCATAAATTGCGCGATGCATGTTATAACAAAATAATGTAAATTAAATAATTATGGGAAAGAATAAAGATGCGCAATTTTGAATGTTGCGAATTCGTGACTAAAGTGCAACAGCGTGCGTCCTAATATTGCGAAGTATTTGGTCGTAGTATAGTGACGTCACAGTAAACATGCTTATAAAATATTAGGCAACCACTTACGATTATGGGCGATCTGTTAATTGAGCAAACTGCGATTTGAAAAACAAAACTAATAACTTATAAAAAAACTACCTCAAAAGTTGGTTCTTTTCGTAAAAATCTTTTTGCCAAGTTTTATTGAAATCGGTTACCGGAAAGTGCGCGAAATCGGATTCATCGGTTACCTATCAGTAGTCCGAAATGACATTTTCCAGAAATAGCGTTTGCTCGGATTTTCATAACCTCGAAAGTAAGTTTGAGAGGAAAAAGTGTTTTCTTTTAAATTTAAGGTAACCTAATCTAACCGAACCTAATCGTGTCTTTTGCGATAAACATCCAACATATCCTGAAAGAACAACGGTTTCGTTATAATTCGATTTTCGGCGTAAAGAAAACTCGAACAAGCGTTATTTCGGAAAAAAAAATCACTTTGTGATAGGTTACTGGATTCATCCCCTAGTTTGTTAGCTTTAGAGGTGGAATATATTCTTCAAATTTAAATACGACTAATACTGAGGGCACCTCTTTCTAAGAAAAAAAAATAGAAATCGGTTCACAAATGCCGGAGTAATCGCGTAACATACGCACAAGTTGAATTGAGAACCTCTTTCTTTTTTTAAGTTGGTTAAAAAACAACATGGGTATGAGGTGGCGGAATAAAATAATCCTTTATAAAAACATAATAATATCCTATATATAATACTCCTTTAACTGGGGTACACGCTTCCTCTCACTATATGGGACAGCTTGGGTTGCACTTCCCACGCGGCCTCTATGCGGATTGGAAACGTCACACAGATCATTAAGTTGCTTCACGGATGTGTGCTTCATGATGTTTTTCTGGGCCGAAAAAATAATTATATTTCTTCTTGTTCTTTTAAATGTTATGGTACCATCGAAATAATCAATGATTTTGCCACTGTCAAGTAAAAATAACTATGTACGGTAGTTTAGTACTATTATAAAAATTGTACAAAAAAAAAATGGCGATTTCGCCAATGTAGTGTGAAAGTTGTAACTTTTATCTCAATTATATATTATTCAATAAAAAATAAGTAAATATCGATGAGTTATCATCACTACCACAGGTTTCTTACCACGATATCAGTCTACCCGTGACCATGGAACGTGTGACCGTTTCTAAATATCGAGCAAACAACAAGTAACCATATTGGTGACTATTAAATAAAAAATGTTTAGGAAAATTCCATTTCCTTACATTTTGTACATGATCATGTTAAAAAATGAAACTATTTTTCGGAACTGTCATAGCTTTTTGGCCAGTCAGCCGTGACCATAGACAGGACTTATAAGGGGCCCGAAATGTTGGTTTGATTTAAAAAAATACGAGATTTGAATCCGAAACAAATAGTTTCATTTCCTATGTGTAACAATCGCGAAAACCTAAGAACTCGATACATTATCATCACTCTTCTCAGTCTGGTCACGTGGATTTGTTATTAACTAGACCAAAAACGTGATTTGAGCTGTTCCGCGTGGGACTCAAACTTTACTAGACACTCTTGTAACATCGTTGGTCATGGCCAGAGCTGGATTCAGAATAATTAATAGTAGACAGTGCATAACATACCAAGTTAAGACTAAAACAAATAAGAAATAATTATGAAACTTTTTTTATGATGCCAGCGTTATTATTCTAAGGATGCCAGTAACGGAACGAACAAGTTTTGCGCCGTGTGTTAAACCTCACGCCTGCCCATAGCAGTTGCAGTGCCACTTAGTGTTTCAAATCGCTAATATCTGAAGATCTAAGAAACACTGCCACTGCGCCTGTCACCCTGAGACATAAGTTAACAAGTCCCATGTGCCTGTAATTTCACCAGCACCCTTATACTTCAAAACCGCCACTCGGTAATACTCATAGCACTGCTTGGCGGCAGAAATAAGAAAGGTGGCAGTACTTCTTTGGACGATCTATTTCACAAGGAGCTCTACTGCTACTAAATTATACCAGTCTGTAATTATATCAGCACCCTTAGCCTTTCCGGAATGCGGTAATTCTTGTATTACTTCTTGGCGGCAGAAATAGATACAATACCAGACATATCTGCAATATAACAATGTTATATTGCAGACTAATTGCTTGAGAGCTGGGTTATTCGGCAGTTTTTGAATATGCCGTGGCTGAGCGTTCCAAAGTCGTTTTGCCTGAAGAGTAAATACGTTAGAAACAAAATCAGTATTGTGAGAAGGAATGAAAAATCAATGATGGCCTGTATTCAACGAAGGCCCTTAGTCTGAGCCAGGCCTTGCCAAGGCCCGTAACATTGGTAAGTTCATTTGTTTATCAAACTCACTATAACTTTTAAGATTAGCATGAACAGGCATTTTCTAGGCGGACATATATCGTTGCCGTTCACATATTTACTGTCCTTCAGTCGAGATTGGCGACCTATGAATATCTAATAAAATATAAGAAATTCTGCGTCTTCCAATTTTTGGTATCCATCAAAGAATTTTTATTCTATTTTTATAGTTTATCGTAAGCTTACGTGCTATACGGCTTGTACATTGCCACTTTAAGTTGCTAATTCTTGAGTTATGACATTCAATTGCAATATTTTATTGCTGGATTTGAACCAGCGCCTTCAGCATATATTGCTTGACGCTCTCCCAACTGAGCTACGGAACGAACGAAAATTTTCTATGTGCTTGTTGCAGTTTTTAGTTATTGACCACTTTTTATATAGCGCCATAGCGCCATCTGTGTCAAATCTTTGAAGGTTTTTCTTCGCTCAGCCGGTGCCGTTACAAGTACTAGCGGCTGGCTAGAGAAGTTACTGTGTGTAGATGATGTTGATGTTTTACTAACATGACGTTCAATTATTTTTTGTGAAATTACTCCACTAGTTTGTTGTATACTATTTTGTTACTAATTACTATTTTGTTATAAATCATTATCATCCACAGCCCGACTTCACGCTCTACTGGGTATAGGCCTTCCGTAGTTTGTGCCATCAACCGCGATCCTTTTTTTTTTTTTTTTTTTTAACGTCAGGAAATCCTCATGGATACCCTCCGCCCGGGGGAGACGAAGGTTTATGTCGGACTCCTACCGACTAAAACCTGACGGTGAGGGATCCTCACCATGTACCGGAGTCACGGGGGCGCTTTCGCATTCTTCCGGGACCCCGGCGGTGAGCGGTTCGACAGGTAGTCGAACCCCGTCTCGCTTTTCGGGGAGGGATGTTACCTCCCCGTCAGCCGTCTTGAGAGGCGGACGTGGAACACGTACGCCGCCATCTCGGGCCCACCAGTAATGAGCGACAGTCTCCCCTAAGACTGCCGCTCATGGGCCCATCTTACGGGGGCTGGAGGTCGTCACGCAATCTCCTGCGCCCCGTATCAACCGCGATCCTGCGCTAATCTCACCTATCTCCAAATAAATAATTACTAGTTTGTGAATACATATATATATACATTAGTAGATCGTTTTATTTAATAAATAATACAAAGATCGAACATAAAGAAAAGTTCTTTCGATCCGGCTGGATTCGAACCAGCGCCTTTAGCATAACGTGCATGGCGCTCTCCCAACTGAGCAACGAAACGTATGCGCAGATCTTTGTTTTTGTTTTTAAAGACTAAAAACCGTTACACGCATTGAGTTACAAATAAATGGACGACGGGTCTAATACAAAAACCACGAAAAAAATGTCCCAAGTCAACCTATTTAAACGTAGTGACATGTAAAGGAATATGAAAAAGCTAAAACGTTGAATTTAAATTGTAATGTCATCGCAGTACTGTCTAATTTTGCTTGCTTCGCTGTCAGTCGAACAAACGAAGACTAAAGCGTGAATGACGCTCTGTATACGATTTTAACGCCCTATAAGTTCGGACACTTTTTAGCGCGGACTCGACGTCCATATAATTGTAAGTCAATGGTTACACGTAATAAAATAAGAATATCATGATTATTTATCTACCATGTTATGCTTCTATTTTTTTTAATGAAAATATGTACTCCACCCAGTTATTATTTTTATTGATACAAATATAGAATAAACATAAAAAAGAATATTTCGATACAACTGGACTGCTACTATGATGTACAATACTACAGAGTTTGCTTCAAATTGCCTACACTGTTTCAATATCCAATAATAAACAACCATTCGAAGCCATTTCAATAATATCGTTTCACTATCTGTGGCAATAAATTATACCGGTCTGTAGAGTAGATGTCGATTATTCTAAAATAAAAATAAATCTCGTACTATGACATAACCAATCATCTATACAGAATACACAACGGCCGAGGTTGGGACCCTATGTCAATATTAGCCCACTGCTACAGAGATTTTTCCGTTTATTCGTTTGAGAGCATTTTGTAACCGAGCAATTGGTGCTTGTAAGAGTTCGTGTAGCCTGCCGGCGTATTTGAACCTAACATATTGCAGAATTATGTAGTTGTACAGTTTGCTATATAGAGCATTACAAAAATGTCCCACCGTATTTCTGTAAAGTTTTTGGTGCCCTACACAAAATTAACGGTCAATCAGATATGGAGAGCAGACTTTTTACGCACAGTTTTTCTTGTAATTTGTTATCATGAGTTCGACTGTCAGCTGAAATACAGTCCAATCTTTTAGTATTTACAGCAAGTAGATTTGAAATCTGTCTGAAATGTTTTTAGAAAGAAACTCTTTCAAATTTTACGCGCAATTAGATAAAAAGTGACCCTTATTTTTATTCTTCCCGCGTTTCGTAAAATGATATCTTTGAGGATATCCTTCAAGTTCATAAAAAATTGGCAATTTTCAACAGTGACTGCTATAACGAATCTAAAATTCGCTCTTGGTTACGTGTACTCACTACTAATCATGGCGCTGCGTTGTTTAGCGAAGTAGCAGGTAACAATTTGATTTATGTTAACATTGACGATATCCGTAGTCCAACGATTAACATTGTGGGTGCTAGAGTGGAGTTCCCGGGTTCAATTCACGGCAGGACCAATTTTCGAAAGAAACTTTTCTAAATTGTTGAATGTTCCGGATTCGTTGTTCTGGTACTCATAGTAAACTTCCTAGTTTGGGTAATTGGTGTGGTTGTCGGGAACATTATTTCTGTCCTTTTTGTACAGTTATTTTAATAATAATTTTGTGTGATTGTGATCAAACTAACTAGGAACCTGTAGTTCTAACAAATTCACATTTTGTTAAAACTCAAATGATTTGAAATATCTTATTTTGTTAAATCATTTATTTGTCATGAAACTAAGTGTGACAGTAAAGCAATGAATTAATTGCAAAAAGACTGTACGAATAGAGTAAGTTATAAAAGATTCTTTATGTATACTTCACAACTACTTAAATATGTACGTCTAATCCGGGCAGATTTTATTGTTAACTGTGCTATTCATGCGTTTGATCCTTTCTTCGGCGGACGGACGGAAATTAAAAAATCATAAGAAATTGAACGGTTCAGTGTACAGTAAAAACAATCTTGTTTTTAGGATATAATAAGTGCGTATTTGACTTCCCACTGACTTGATAGAAAGTGACGATGAAGTCGAGGATATGGAGTATGAATATTTATATAATGCCTATTCACTCTCGCATTGAAAAGACCCAAGTTACAGCGTTCAGGGAATATGTTTGCAGGCAAGGGATTTCACACATAAACGTGTGTATCGCTTTGTACGAATCTTTGGAATGGCCACAACAAAAGAGTAGAACGTAAAGGCGGAATTAAATCGTGCAATTCCGTCACAAACTCTTCGTGAATTATTGAATGACATGTTATTTTTACTACTATGACGTTCATCTACATTTTGTGGAAATATTCCAGTAGTTTGTTATTAACTGGACGAACTCCATCAGGTCGAAGGAATTTCTGTTTGCATTTGTTCGACTTTTGTTCAATTTTTTGTTTGCAACAGTTTTTAACATTTTAAACGAAAGATACTATGATCAAGTCACATTAATGTGTAAATTATATAACACTCAATTAAATTATATTCTTAATTACTTGTGCAAACTACGTCCTACTGTTGAGTACAGGTTATCTGTAACGAGAAAGTTTAAGCCATGGTCCGCCACCCTGACCCAATGAAAGCTGGAGACTTTACTTGTTTTCATGTTAATAACCTTTTTGTATTCCGTCACCGTTAGCGAGAGGTATTTACCCTAAACGTTATTTTTTTCTATAACAACAAGTGACGGGACGAACAAGTCGTACACCTGGTGGTAAGCGACGCGCCTATCCTGTAGTGCCACTCAGTGCTTTAAATCGTAAAGATTAGGGGCACTGCCACTGCACCCGTCACCCTGAGATATAAGTTGACAAGTCCCATGCGCCTGCAATTTCACCAGCACCAATTACCCTTTGAAACCCACATCATTGATTGGCGACAGAAATAGGTAAGGTGGCAATACTTCCTTAGACGAAATCTTTCACAAGGACCTATACTGCTACTAAAAATTGTATATTATTTTCTAAAAAGATGTTTACGTTATTTTAATAACGAAAAAAAACATGGTGAATATATTTTTTAGAAATGATCATAGTAACATTCTGTATACAGATGAAAACGACTCAACCAACACTCTTATTCTTAACTGCCTCTGTAGCCGAACGGTTACCATGCACGCAGAGGTCCCAGGTTCGATTCCCGGGCCGGGCGAAATATTTGTATAACCTACATTTATTTCTCTCGTGAGTTTGGGTGTAATTTGTGGTTGTCTATGTGTGTGTCCATGGCACCCGCGACACAGGGTTTCCCTAGTGCGGGGCTATGTTGAGTGTGTGCGTTATTATTATTATTATATTAATCGTAAAAAATAAATCGATCAATATCGATAGTCCCCAGTGATAGATAAATGTCTTAAGTTCTTGTAGTGCCGCTCAGAGCTTTAAATCGCAAAATCTTGACAAGTTGACAAGTTCCGTTTGCCTGTAATTTCACCAGCACCCTTACCCTTCCAGACCGGGACGCAGTAATGCTCACATTACGCTTGGCGGCAGAAATAGATAAGGTTGCAGTACTTCCCTGGACAAACTCTTTCACGAGGACTTACTGCTACTAAAATATATGTAAGTTAGAAATTAAAGTCATAGGTACATGCCACAGGGATCCGAACCGTCGACCTCTCAATTAAGATGCAACCGCTTTATTTTATGTACTATTTATTTCCAAGGAGTGACCTTGAAATACAGACCGTGAGCCTAGTTTAGGCGCCAGTCTCCCAGAAGTAATCATAGTTTATTTTGGTACTCTTATTACGTTCATTGTGTTGTTTTGTAGTGAGAAATAAAGAAGCTATTTATTATAAGTAGAGGATAATGTAATTTATAGTTAAGATGGTATTTTAATTAAAGCCAGTGCAATTAGCATGGGCATCCCTCAAGGCTCAATTCTGGGTCCATTTTTATTTTTAGTTTATATTAACGCCTTGCCTAACCTTATGGAGGGTATAAGAACATGAGTTTGTATTGTTTACTGATGATACTTCTTTTTATAGTTGATTTGATGATTTATATTTGAAAAGCACCAATGTTCCTATGACGATGTGAAAAATGCTATATCTAAGACAGTTGATTGGTTTGCAGTTAATAAATAACCTGCTTCTCAATGAGAAAAAACAAATTGTGTGAAATTTCCATTGCCCAATGTTAGACAGTATGGTCACAAATGTCATAATCAGAAATGAAAGGACCTTGTGATAGAGTTGTATTTATAGGTATAACTTTAGATGAAATTGAAGTGAGGACCACAAATAACTAAGATTGGAAACGACTCAGTTATGCAGTGTATGTGATAAAAAAAGGACATTGGTTTACTTTAGCTACTTTCACGGTTTAATGACGTATGGCATTTTGCTTTGGGGAAATGCCAGTGATATTAATAGAATCTTTGTCCTGTGAACACGTACGGTTAGGGCAGTTTACAATCTGTGCCCCAGAGTGTCCAAAATTATTGACGTATGAAATGAATGCTAACACTAGCATCACAGTACATTTATGAAAAACTAATTTTGTGAAAAATATTGATAAAAATTGCGATAAGAAATATTACGAGGAATAAAAAAAAACTGACTATTCTTGACAGTCATCTTCATAAACTCACACGCTTCGATAATAAGATTCCGATTGATATTAAAAATTTGCGAGGATTAAAACTATACTGAAATGGAATACTTTAGACTAAAGGTTTATTTGTAAGTCAATGCTAAAGGTATTTATTATACAACTTCTGCGTACTTGTATGACAAAGAACTAAATTACTGACCCGTTTAACTCTTGCTAGGTTGTCTTGATTTGAAATAAATTTTGTTAATAATTATATACAAACGTTTATATGAAGAACAACCCCTAGAGCTTCCTACTCATTCTTAACAGCCTTACGAATGAATAGAAGAGTTCAATCAATATGACGATTTCATGTGTACTTTTCTTATCTTATTTACTATGGAAGGAAAATTATTTGAATTTGAGTTGGGTATGCTATTAAGAATGCCGACGCGGTGATTTTGAAGTACAATATTGATCACGTACAGCACGTAGATGCCAGAAGCTAAAATTGAGGTCTGGCATTTCAAATTGAGACCTAAAGATGTACTACGTTACTATGAATACTAAAAGTCCAGAATATAGAAATTTATGTATATGTTATAATTATTAATACATATTAATAATTATATTTTATTTTGTTATAATTATAAGCGGAATAATTTCACAAACAATAGTTGAATATCAATTCAATAAAAAATTTAAATATATGTATGTATATTATTTAAGATTTGATATTTTGCGAAGAAGAAAGGTAATAGATTTAAGATCGTTATTCCAAGGTCTATCTGCTGGAGAATTACCTAAATGTTTCATGATGATTACAGTCATATGGGTGAAACTAAAGTAAGAAAAATGATCAAATAATTCAGCAACCCTTTCCTGCATGAAAGTTCAGGGAATTTGTTACAAAACACATAAAAGATTGTATCAGGCCAAATTGCAAAGAAGCCTACACGTAAACAACGTGATCTGTTGAATGTTATTAAGAAGGATAATAACTTAAATTAGTTTGATTATTTAGGACTGTACTGTGTATTTAGAATCGGAAAATGTTATCTATTAGTCGTGATTGATGCTTTCGGTATATCTTTTTCACAACCAATCCAAACGAAGAACCAAACAAATACATGTTGCATGTTGTAACTACGTGGTAGCTATCTTATCCTCATCGGTATAAATGGTTTTCCAGTTTATATTACCATCGAATCGCTGCAAGGCCTTTGAAAGTCAATATTTTAATAGGTATTGTAAGCCTACAAAGTTTTGAAGTATTCTGGATGCTAAAGTTTTTCAAGTACTAATTGGAATCTCTCATTACTTGTGTAGAAGAAATGGATCCAGAAGGCGAGCAAAATAAAACAAGTCATATTACCCGAACTCTTCAAACTGTGATAATATTCGTATTCTTAATATTGAATATTATATAGAGGACGTTGCCCAGGCTTAAACAAGAATATTGAAATAGAAACTTATTGGTAGATATCGCTACCCTAGTCGAATAAAGCGGTATAGTGATGTTACCGTCATTTTATTTTTTTGCATTTTTGGATTTCTTGAATCCCTCTGCATCGCTCTGATTTTTTTTATAAAATTAGGAGTTATAGTCGCAAAATTGTTAAAGAAAATAAGATTTTTACGTAAATTGTATGTAAAAGGATTGAGCAGAAGATGGATGTTATACTCGGTTACGTCAGTGTATTAGATTCCATATTTCGAGCTTTACCGCTATATTCGCCGAAAGTAGCTAGTTACCATTAAAAGTAAGCGTTTATACGTTTTTACTATATTTATCACTATTACGCATTACTTTATTGCTTAAACAGAAATAAAAAAATAAATAGTAATACTAATTCACAAAACATTGCGTAGCTTAGCTGTTAATGTAAGTGCTGGTACACATTGGCTGATTAAAAATTTAAACATTTCCTTGCAAAGCGAAGAACATTCTCCCTAAAAACTCTGTTAATCATAGTGCATACGCTAGGAGACTATGGTACCAGGAAAGTTTGTCGTCACGTTTGTTTAAATTATTATACGTCACAGTATTATTCACAGCATTCTAATTTATATAAGCTTCATCATCAATGAAACTTAAAAATGTATATATAGTAATTTATAATATATATATACATATATAAGATAAAATTACGGCTAAATGAGAATATAATAGTTTCATCGCGGTGTTGGTTTGATTTTGATTCACATAGGCTCACCTAATCTTTTTGTAGAGGTGTGATTGTCACACCTCCTGTGATTGCCTTACCCAGTTTGAGCTGTCAAATTGACGTTTCATTTAGAAACAATGAACCATGATCGAACTAGTTAATGCGATTCGTCGATAGCTTAGTAATTCGTTTCTAATAATTAATAAATATTAAATGATAATAAAAACGCACACACTCAACATACCCCCGCACTAGGGAAACCCTGTGTCGCGGTTGCCATGGACACAGCATAGATAACCACAACTCACACTCAAACTCACGAGAGAAACAAATGCAGGCCATACAAATGTTTCTCCCGGCCCGGGAATCGAACCTGGCACCTCCGCGTGGCAGTCCGGCATGGTAACCGTTCGGCCACGGAGGCAGTTTAGAAAGCAACACGTAATAATATTAACCAAGATTTATCATTGCGTAAAGCATATAAGTAAACAATAATCGAATGCTGTTATATTACGTTTAAAGTGATAACTGGTAATGACGATATATGTATATTTTACGTATTGAGAATATCTCTTTAACAACACAGAGCTTTTAAACGTATCATCGGATTTCAATAATTCACTTATAGAATCGGTTTATTGCAGTCTTTCACATTATCACTATTGTTATGTTATATTCATGTAAGCTTTAAGAAACTTTTGCCGGCGAAACTGATGAACTCATTGGTAGGCTGTATAAATGTAGACTTGTGCTAACAATGAGCAAACAAGACGCGAGAAACTTTACTCACCGAGTTTATTTCACAATACACAAAGATATGAAGAAGCCCGTAAACTATGACAGGGTAACAAATATGTACAGTGCGTACAGCTCGATTTAGAATGTGTAATAAAACAGGTTTAATAAATCATAAAAAATCAATAAATGTGACAAGATTTGTAACGACTGCTAGTGAAAACCCACTGGTTCGTAGTTCTATTTTTTACCTATGGTACAAACTATAAAGTGAGTGTACTTATATAGTTCATTTCACATAGCATGGGTACGGTGACGTTTGTAGTGATGTAAAGTCGAATGAAAAAAATCGATTTAAATACCTAATCGACATAATTTACAAAGAGGCGAGAATCGATTTAGAAACAATAATATAACCAAAAATAAAATAACAAAATAAAAAGGCTTCAATTTTTATGTTATTTTTAGTTATTAAAAAACTACACAAAAAAGAAAACAATCTCAGTACAGAGTACTAAAAAACCCACCTCAAAAGTCATTCATCGCCTAGTTAGACACCCTTACATGTGGAATATTTTCTTCAAATTTAAATGGGATCACTATTGAGGTAGCCTCTTTCCAACAAAAAAAAAAAAAGAATCATCAAAATTGGTTCACAAATACCGGAGTTATCGCGAAACCTGCATACTAAAGAAATAAAATAAAACATACAGTCCAATTGAGTGCTCCTTTTTTTGAAGTCGGTTAAAAATCACCAACAACCAATCAAAAGTCAACAACAAAGCATAAAGTCAACAGCAAAGAAAAGACGTTTAAACCATTGACTTACAAATAAATGGACGACGGGTCTAATACAAAAACCACGAAAAAAATGTCCCAAGTCAACCTATTCAAAATTTAAATTGTAATGTCATCGCAGTATCGCGCTGTCAGTCGAACAAATGAAGACTAAAGCGGAGTTTGGCGCTCTGTATACGATTTTAGCGCCTTACAAGTTCGGACACTTTTTAGCGCGGACCCGACGTCCATATAATTGTAAGTCAATGGTTTAAACAATTACTCCAAAAACATCACACAAAAGCTCAAAACGAAAGAAAACGACCTGAATACAAGATGTCATGCATATAATAATATTGACGCGAGATGTACAATTGCCGATTCGGTTTATCGATTCTGTGGTGTAAATCACTATGGATACATATTCCGTTTTACGCATCAAGTAGTTGGGGTAATTTATTTTTATCTTAATCATTACATTTTCTATCTACTTAATATATTATTATGACTTTTACTTAAAGTTACTTACTTTACGTTACTTAAACTGCAACAAATATTGTTTGTTTTTGGTATATTATAACCACGGAAGAAAGAAAAAGAATATAAATAGCATTAAGTAACATTTGTATCAAAACCGGTGTCGCCGCACGCACACATTTGAAAACGTAATCATACATTAGTACTAATATAACATAATTTCTAATATATTATTATAATTTTTACTTAAAGTTACTTACTTTATGTTACTTAAACTGCAACAAATATTGTTTGTTTTTGGTATATATATATAACCACGGAAGAAAGAAAATAATGGAAATGGCATTAAGCAACATTTGTATCAAAACCGGTGTCGCCACACGCACACATTTGAAAACGTAATCTTACATTAGTACTAAGATAACATAACATTTGTTACCAAATACGCATAAGGTTTTACGACACGCAAATATTAATTGATATTAGCTACGCAGGTGTGTGCGTATACGCAGCTACATGCTACAATCACAGTATTAATGATTTATTATACTGTCATCGTACTTTCATTAAACCTACTAAATTTCAAGTCAATCCGATCACTGGAGTGGTTGAAATATTAAAACACAGTCATCATAAAAATCTTTATTCTCTCTGAAATATGATATATTTGTTCAACAATTACTTCTTTCTGAATTGACTGAACATGATTACACCTCCATCCAGCTTGACATATATGACCAGCTTGTCAAGAAAACGAAGATACTTATTTCCCAAGGCGAAGAAGCTAATCATTTGTTTCATGAAAACTTGACAATGCTTCAGAAATGTTTTCACATTTAGATGTGGTCTATAATTTATGAAGGTGACTCTGAGTTTCATGTCATATATTACCTGATTAACCAAATGATTTATTTCTTTATAAATTTTTCGGTTGTTATTTTCATATGTATATTAATGTGATGTCATAAAATGCCTATAGCAAATGCTGCATTTAGTAGGTACCCAGCTTGTACTACCTGTTGCTTCAGCCCATTTCTCCTTTAAAAAGGATCCGCCGGGAAACTAAAAATATCAATACAAAAACTGCAAATGTAAATCATGCCTGTGATAAAAATAAGAATTGAAGCGGACGAAGGTGACGTATAATAATCAAGTAGGGAGATAGGAATCATGTAGATAAGGGAAAGAAAATCTCCATTCTCATAAAGTCTAGATACTCCACGAGATTACGTGCATTGTAAAATTATCGACACTGTATCTCTTCCATCTATATTTCCTTTTTTTTTTTCATTAATATATCGTTTTTATTTTAATTGAAAATTTAAAGAAACTATTGCGAGTGTTGGGACCAAACATTTAAGTAATCAAAATTTTTAGCTTTTAAATACCCGTAAACAATTTATGTTTACACATTGGTACGGATATAATACAAAAAAATATTTGAACTAAACCAAAACCGGGTTTCTAAATACAGAGTTTCTACATTACCACACGCGAACCCAGTACCAAGTGTAATACGACACTAGTGCAAACAATTCATTGAGCGTCATTCGAATTGTTCTTTTGACGGCGGCGATGGCTAGCAATCAATATACATATATTGTTATTACCGGGTTGCAAGAAATTTTTTTTTCGAAATTATAGTATTGTATTGTTCAAAATATTAGAAAATACAGAGTTTTAATACTTACCGATGAAATGAAATAACTCCCGGAGTATTTTTTAAAACTTTGGCTTCTTACGCGACATGATAATATAATGGCACAATTCGGCATATTTCTGTTTTTTCCACAAAATAGTCTTGTATCACATTTGAACGACAACTGACGCGCTGTTGACACTCATATGACCGTCTGGTAGGTAACGCGGACCCCGCCCACTAACCAGTCTATTACTAGTATTTATGTGGTCTTTGATTATAACAAATTTGCTATTTCTTTTTGTTACGTGGTTGAGACATTAGTTAAAAATAGCACGCATACAACATAAAAATTTGAAACGTCACAGTACCTATTCTATGTGAAAAGAACTATATTATTGTGGATGATGAGTAGAGATGGGAAAACTGCTTATTTTTTGAAACGTTGTAGTTCTTTTTAAAATGCGTGCTTTTTTAAACTCTTTTCACTTATGCTTTTTAGTTTGAAGCTCAAAAAATCGTTTAGAAAAACGAATAAGCGCATAGACTTTTATGTTAAAAAAAGCTTGCAAGTTTGTGTTGATAGCGAAAAGTAAGAGTAGACCACTAAAGGTTTTAAGTTTAGTAAGTTTATTTGGAAAACACTAGTTTTATTTTTATTTATAAAATTATTATTCACATTGACGAATTAGATAATTTGTTTAGGAAACATACATGGTGGGACTCGAAACTTAGGCTCGTTGTAAAAAATGAAATTGTAGAGTATAGAACTGACCAACGCTCACACTTAAAATAAAAAGCGTGCTTATGTTAAAAAGCAAACTTTTTTAAGTGCTTTTCGTTTATATGCCCACCTCTAATGATGAGCATGTCTTTGTGTAGGATTTAAAGTTTATATATGTAAAGATGTGCTGAACAATCATCCCAATTACCTGGTATAAACTTTCTGGTAAAAACTTTCCCTAGTTGAGTTGAGCTGGTACGATGTGGAGACAAAATAGCTCTTTCATGGTCGAGGTCAACTAAATGCGATCCTGCACTATTGATACGTGTAATTTCTTTAACCGTACTCAAATACGTTTCAATAATAACTATTTGCTATTTTTATTACACCAATTCTCTGTATTATGAGTACCAATCCAACAGAATTTACTCTGGAATACTACCCAGATCACATACACAAGAAACAATTCAGACAAGTTTATTTCCCAAAGTTGTCCTACCGGGAATCGAACCCGGGAGTTCCTGATCCAGCGCCCAGAGGGCAAACCATCGTCAAGTATATCTTTCAATCACCCAAAGATATACATAGTGTAATAAACCCATGGCATTCAAACTAGGTTTAGAAGCCTGTATCTTAAGTCTTAAGTGATTTATCTATGGACAATAATGAATTATTACCTAACAATAAAGTCAATATGATTGAATTTGCGGTCACTTATGTGCATTCACTTGGCAAAATTGAAATCAAATAGTCCTGAAAATATTGCTAAAATCTTTTTTTAAAGGGTATGTTTTTTATAATGCTAAGTGACGAGACGAATGACGAAGTTGACGAAGTCATGCGCCTGGTGGTAAGCGACACGCCTGTCTATAGCAGTTGCAGTGTCGCTCAGAGTTATAAATCGCAAAGACACTGTCACTGCACTCGTCACCTCGAGACGTAAGTTGACAAGTTCCATATGCCTGTAATTTCACCAGTACATGCGGAACGCAGTAATGTGAACATTACTACTTGGCGGCAGAAATAGGTGCGGTGACAGTACTTCTTTGGACGAACTCTTTCATAAGGGGCACCCTGCTGCTAAACGATTGCTAAAATGTTTGATTTTTTTAGATTAAAATTTGTCAATATGACTTTTAATTTTAATAATGCAAAATTAAAATAAATTTTAATTTTGCAAAATATTTCATGATTTCAATTATTATTCAACTGCCTCCGTGGCCGAACGGTTACCATGCCGGACTGCCACGCAGAGGTCCCAGGTTCGATTCCCGGGCCGGGAGAAATGTTTGTATGGCTTACATTTATTTCTCTCGTGAGTTTGGGTGTAATTTGTGGTTGTCTATGTGTGTGTGTCCATGGCACCCGCGACACAGGGTTTCCCTAGTGCGGGGCTATGTTGAGTGTGTTCGTTATTTATTTTATTTAATATTCCAGATGAAAGCAGAACAAGTACAATGGATCAAGAAATGAGAAAAGAGTATGTTATTTCTAGGACCACATTGTATCTGGTTAAATAATATTTATACAGTTGTTTCAAAAAAGGTTTGATAAAACTTTTGAGTTCAATTGTCTGTGAACTATTCTTTTGAATAAATGAGACAAAGGAATATGATAAAGAGGTTTTATGTTTGTGTAATTGCTGTACATTGGAACATAAACTATTATTTCAGATCTAAATCGCTTTAAATTATTGGTTTGAGAAATTCCAAACGTTAAAACAAAATTATAAATAAAAATACAATCTCAGCGACTTAGGAACGTACAACTGTAATAATTTTACTTAAATGATATTTTTATAGCACAATAAAGAGTACGCAATATTTGACAAAAATAAATTAAAAAAATATCTTTATTGCTCGAAATAAAACTACGACTGGTCTATTTTATGATTCATGTCGATGATATTTTACAACAAACTCGTTTCTCTATTTTTAAAATAGGTTAATAAATTATTTTTGTCTGGAATTTATTATTTTATGAACGTTATAAAATGAAAAAATCATGTCTGCGATACAACAAATTTAGTTTTATACAAATTTTGCCTTGGTTTTCCAATGGATCTTTTATAAAATAGTATGAATGTATTCTGACCAATCCAATATCCATATTTTTGTTTAAAAAATCGTTTTAAAAACTTTTTATACAAATTTTTGTACGTTGAGTTTAATAACTTCATAAACCCACTCCTACAAAACTGAAATTTTGCATATATTTGTAAAAACCCGATGATCACATTGCAATAATACGGAGCGATAAAAAGATGGTGCCCAGATTTGATCAATTAAAAAAAAAATGTTTCTTTTTTTATAATTTCAAGTGAAGGGCCGAACTAGTCGCACGACTTGTTCGGCCTGATGGTAAGCTACACGCCTGTCCATAACAGTTACAGTGGCACTCAGAGCTTTAAATCGCAAAGATCTGAGGGGCCAATCACCTTGAGACATAAGTTGACAAGTCTTATGTGCCTGTAATTTCACCAGCACCCTTACCCTTCAGAACCGGAACACAGTAATGCTGACATTACTGCTTGGCGGCCGAAATAGGTCAGGTGGCAGTACTTCCCTGGACGAACTCTTTCACAAGAAGCTCTACTGCTTCTAAACTCTTTCTCTACAACTCATGGTAACTTTTGAGATATTCACATTTAATTTGAAAAATTACAATTATGTCCTCAGATTTTGCTTAACAAGAGAAGCGAAACTAAGTAAGATTAAAAAAAAAACGTATTTGTATGTGTTGTAAATCACGTTCCGTTGATTTCAGATCCGTTAATAACTCAATTTCGCTTGTGTCACTTATGATAAGGAAGTCAGAACTTGAGACTCGTGAAAATAATGCAATAACAAATGTTATCTTTGTTGTAATAAAATACTATCACACGTTTTTTTTTATTATACTAAGTAACGGGACGACCAACTAATGGTAAGAGACATCTCTCTCTCTTCTGAGCGTTGTCCCGGTTGCGTCCTCAGCAGTGTTGCTGCGGAGCCCGGGGTCCGCTTTCCTGCTTTTTCTCCTCCACTTTGCACGGTCTTCGGCATCCTTAGTGGTGATACCATTGGCACGCATATCACCCTTGGCGACGTCAAGCCAGCACTTCTTGGGTCTGCCCCTTCTACCGGGGCCCGGCGGAGGTGGCATAGCCAGACATTTGTTTCCTACGTAGCATGCCGGTTTCCGTAAGATGTGGCCGTACCAACGTAGGCGGCTTTCTTGCAGTATATCTGCAATGTCACGGACGTGAAGGCTGCCGCGGATCCGGGAGTTTCTGACACGGTCTTTCCGTGAAACTCCACACATCCAGCGCAGCATCTTCATTTCCGTGACACGCAGCTCCTGCTTATGGCGCTCAAGTACGGGCCACGTTTCACTGCCATATAAAAGGACAGGCCTAATGACGGATTTATAGACCTGTCCTTTCAGCTTAACTTGGGGTCACATATGACACCAGTCACCTCGCGCCACTTTGCCCAAGCGGCTGCGATTCGGGCTCTGACGTCGCAGTCGATGTCTCCGGACGCGCTAAGTACAGATCCCGAGTATTTAAACTGGCCCGTAGGCTCGACCGCGTCTTCGCCTATGCGAACGGGTAGGGGTAATCTGTAGCGTTGCAGACCATGTACTCAGTCTTCGCCTCATTTATTCTCAGACTGCCGTTCTCAAGCGACTCCTTCCACACATTCACTCGTCGTACCAGTCTCCCTCTATCCGCATCCGCCAGCGCAATATCGTCAGCGTACATAAGCATCCACGGGGGTTGCTCATGCGTGTCTCGGATGGAGCTTGAGAACTCGTCTAATATCACGCTGAACAGATAGGGACTGAGAACTGAGCCCTGGTGAACTCCGACTGTGACAGGGAAGGGTTTAGTGTCACCAACAGCAGTCCTAACCATGGAATCGGAATCGCGGTACATGTCTCGGATGATGTCAATATAAGCTTCTGGTACCCCTTTGGATCTCAGTGCCCACCAGATCATTACACGGGGAATACAGTCGAAGGCCTTCTGCATGTCAAGAAACATGAAATGCAGAGGCGTATTCTTCAAACTGTATTTCTCCATGATGACCCTTAGGGCAAAAACAGGATCCATGGTCCCAAGACCAGGCCGAAACCCATATTGACCCTCCGAGACAGCACTCTCCTGTCGGATCCATTATACGTTGTTGTCGAGTCTATTATACGCTCGAAGAGCTTCATGGTGTGGGACATGACCTTTATGCCCCGATAATCGCCACACTCCTGCACCGATCCTTTCTCTGTGAAGACTGGAGTGATAATACACAGTCTCCATTGGTTAGGGATTTTATCGGTGAGGAGCATGCGATTAAAGAGGCCGGTAAGGATGCCCACATCACGGGGACCCATTGCCTTCCAGGCCTCGATGGGAACCCCACCTCTCTGTGTTGCTGATTCAGCAGCTCGTGGAAATATGAGCGCCATCTCTCCTTCACCGCGTCGACCTCGCATATAAGGTTGAGGCCATGAGGGTCTTTAATGCAGCGACACTTGGAAATATCTTGTGCCGCTAAGACCCTCGAACGTGCCAGCTTAAAGATAAGCTTCTGCCCCTCAGACGATTCCAACTTGTCGTACAACGGCTGCAAGTGGTCCCGTCTGGCTCTGGCTACAGCTTTCTTAGCGGCACGTTTGGCATCCCTATATGCATCGCGGTCTTCAGAAGATCCGGACGCTTGCCACGTTTTGAAGAGGGCTTTCTTCACCCTTACCTCCCTCTGGACTGTGTCGTTTCACCACCAAGTTTCTTTGTCACATTTGCGACCACCATTGGACAAGCCCAGCACCGCTTTCGCCGCCTCAGATATGGCAGCCTGAATGTTGTCCCAGTGGTTCTGGACTAGATCACCTTCAGTGTCGTGATCGCTGAGATAAACTCCTGGGACGTGGTACTATCAAACCGTCACCATCTGGTTTGACGTCGGCAGCGCTCAGCGGGCTTGTCGGCCGGCTTTACGCAGAGATCCATGACAAGAAGACGGTGTTGCGCAGTGAGACTCTCACCTGGTATGACCTTGCAGTTGGCCACTTTGCTGGTATGGTGTCTCCTGGTGAGTAGGAAATCGATTTGAGTGGCGTGTCCGCCGCTCCTGTAGGTGATTAAATGCTCGGGGTTCTTTTTAAAGAACGTGTTCCCCGTGGACCTGCTCGAACTCTTCGCACGCCTCACCCACATGACCGTTTAGGTCGCCACCCAAGACGACTGCCTGCGACAAAGGAATGGCACTCAGCACTTCCCCGAGTTGATCCCAGAACCTCGCCCTGTCCGTGTCGCTGCAACCGGCCTGAGGTGCGTAGGCGCTTATCAAGTGGGTTTACGACAACTGACAACTGACGCGCTGTTGACACTCATGGGAACGTCTGCTCATAAGTTAGGTAACGCCCCCGTCACTAACCAGTCTATTAATATTTATGTGGTCTGTGGTTATCACCGTTTAGATCGATCTATTTAAATATTTTTATTTTTGTACGAAAGTAAAATGTCAGGAATTATTAAA
Organism: Hyposmocoma kahamanoa; assembly: GCF_003589595.1. Classification (NCBI taxonomy): domain Eukaryota; kingdom Metazoa; phylum Arthropoda; class Insecta; order Lepidoptera; family Cosmopterigidae; genus Hyposmocoma; species Hyposmocoma kahamanoa. The sequence continues at coordinate 10,610,223 of NW_020653852.1, read as the reverse complement.
AGTCACGTAACAAAAGTTGTTTATGATGTTAGTAATATAGTGCTGTGAGGTTGTTAGTATTTTACAAATAAGCCTTCACAATGTTGGATTTGAAAAAAGTTTTATGCGTTATCTATCTATGAATCCATATTAATATTATTTAATGAAATCGAGGCCGTCGTAAAAGCTAATATTTGAAATGCGCTTCTTTAAGTTTAAGTCGCTAAAATATTAAATTACTCGTACTCGACTTCTCGCTGCTGTGTTTTTACATCGAGGAAAGTGTTCGAGAAAAAGATTCTTTGAGCCTGCCAACTTAAAAGGCACGCTTCGATTGTTTTTGCTTTTATTTCGTCTATTTCTTAAGGAGTCACGTCCTTTGTGAAGTTATTTTCAAAGATTTTATTCTAGTATGATAATGACGTAACCAAGTTGGCACGGTGGAAAATAATTCTTTAGGCGGGATTTATTTGATTAAATTGCGTGACTAGGAGCACCTCAAGTGCTGGTAGACGGAATTAGACGAAGAATAAATTTAGGGAATGAACCTATTTTTCGGTTCTAAATCGTGTATATTTTTTTCAAACAAACCGACGTTGTAAGCCATTTACAGGTCCCATGATCACGGTTGACTCACATGACCGTGGGACCGGTAAAGAACCCGAAACGTTAGTTTGTTTGAAAAAACCCTTAATAATTAATGGTAACCTTTAATCGCAAAGATTTGAGTTGCACGTGCCTATAGTTTAACGAGCACCCGTAAACCCTTTATAAGAAGGCACGCAGTAATGTTTATGTGCCTATTTGGCGGCAAAACTGGGTATGTTAATAAAATATATAAGAAAATTTCGAAACAAAACTATCCAAAACGCATACGTTATCACCAGCGTCATCAACTCACTTCAGTAATATGGCCTTACCTCGTGTATTGGAATAACGGTTTCATATTAAAGTACCGGTTCGTTACAGGAATATTGCATAAAATACCAAACAGAAAATTTTACTCCAAAAAACAATTAACAGCGTTTTCACGCAATGTTTTCGAACGGTTTCCTCGCGTATCTGGGTTTTATTGTCATGGCAGGAGTTAGCTAGTTTCGGATATTTTTGCAAAGAATTCCTTATTTTTTGTTTGAATAACTTCCGACATCCGTGTTCCGGATATCCGAGCAACCGATATGTGATCTTTGCTATCTGTGAAAAATGTGTATGGTCCATCGAAACAGAATAAACAAGACAATGTCGCTCTGTTTTAATATTAACTAGTGAAAATTAATCACACGGAGTTATTATTTTTTTAGGGTACCAAATGACGGACGAACAAGTCATGCGCCATGCGTCATGGTTGTAAGCGATACGCCTGTCCATAGTAGAGTCACTCAGAGCTTTACATGGCTAAGATCTGTGGAACACTGCCTCCCGTCACCCTGAGACATAAATTGACAAGACCCATATGTCTGTAACTTCAGCAGCACCCTTACTCTTCAAGACCTAAATGCAGTAATGCTCACATTACTGCTTGGCGGCGGAAATAGTAATGTGGCAGTACTTCCCTGGATAAACTCTTTCACAAGGAGCTCTGCTGCTACTCTAATCCAATTAAATCAAATCATTATTATTATATTTGCTTTAAGTACAATCATATACGTGTAAATACACTAGTAAAATTCACAAGACTTATATAACGTCATTCTTATTCTAAATCTAAGTTATAACATTTCATTATTTAAATTACATACAATGTTAAATTACAATATAAATTATATATTATTTATCCAGTGCCATTAGCGAAGAATTCATTAATTGAGTATAATTGCCTATTTAAAAAAAATGACTTTAATTTTTCTTTCAAACACAAAAAAAAGCTATTATTGTGGTCGTTGTTGGAAGGCTTTTTCGGAAAAGTACTTTTTTTCGGTGGACGAATTATTGGCAATCTAATTTTAAGTAATAAATAAATTTTAAATAATGTAATCCTAGTTTTAGTTTCTATTATTAAAGCTTTTATTGGACAGGAACCTGTATATTATGAAAATATTGTGTATATTGTGAAAATGTTGTAATTTTAAATTTATTATTTCAAATTAATAGACAGTCTTGGAGAGTCGAATACATAATATATTTATACTAAAGGGTAAGGATTGTCGCGAATTAGCACGCCTTCTCTCGTAACAAGGCGAAATTGACGCTTCCGCGGTATGTAAATTGGGCCCTACGGTCTAATTATTATAATCCTTATACATATCTAAGGATAGGTATTCATTCATATGACTTTAAGGATTTCCCTCATTTAAAATACTTTAATTTAATTTCAATATGTGTATAAAAATCACAGTAAAGAAATATGAAAGAAAACAAAGCATGTAAAAAAACCAAAACAAAAAAATAAATACACAAAATAGTGTATCTTTAACAGCCGTGTAACAGGATGATAACATGTTCCTTTAGTATACTAAGGAGAAAGACGGGGATCACATTTTATTAATTTAATTTATATTAATCCTGGCTTTAATTTTCAAGCTTTTACTATATTTTTATACCTCGCTTCTCTAATACTTTCAAAGAATAGCTATACGTAGATCACAAAATGAGTTAGATAGAGCTATGCGGACTGTAATGACAAATGCAGGCGGCATTTACGTAAACATGGTGGATCCGTACACGAAAACCGTCAAGAAGCACGAGTACACCAAAAGTATGTGTATTGGTTATTATTATTAGTATTAACACATAAATGTATTTATAAATATTCTATAGTTCATCCCCAAATTACATTGTACACCATTGAGTAGCACTATTTTAGAGCTCCTTGTAAAATCGTCCAGGGAAGTACTGCCAACTCACCTATTTCTACCGCCTAGCAGTAATGTGAGCATGCGTTTCGGTTTATAAGAGTAAGGATGCTGGTGAAATTACAGGCACGTGGGACTTGTCAACATATGTCTGAGGGTAACAGGAGCGCGCAGTTCCCTTCATATCTTTGCGATTTAAAGCTCTGAGCGGCACGGCAACTGTTATGGATAGGTGTGTCGCTTACCACCAGGAGCACGACTTGTTCGTCCCGTCACTTAGTAGGTATCATAAATAAACCTTTTTTTAATACCTCTAAGTACTGTTCTAATATTTCCCCGATAAGAACCATATTTAAACCATATTTCCCTGATATTCTTATCAGTTAATTCTTATCAGTTATGGTTCTCCATATCACTTGAACAGATCATTCACGTCTTGGCTTGGTTCACTAATTAATTTTTAAAAGTCGATGGCATGATGACATCACCGCCACAAATCCTGTTTACAGCTGGCCAAGGTTTATTGGTACGTAGCAAATATTTGTTAGCCCTACGCGTCTCCCACTCCTTATACTTAATGGACTGGAAGTGTCATCGTAGTACAAATGTCTGTAGAAGAGTCGTTACCTAAATTGTGATTATATTTGCATAATACGATTTGTTTATGAGCACCAGTCTCTTGGTGGACGCGTGGGTTCGAATCCCATCGCTGCCAAGGTATACTTTTAGGGTGCTTATCTTTGTAAATATAAACGAAGAAAATAAAACTCTACGATCAAATAAAAAAATATTTTAAGTATTTTAATTAGTATAGAATTAGTTATTGTACTAGTAGTGTACTACTAGTACAATAAATATAACTAATTCTGCACCTGAACATTTTACCTCCCCTTTTTTTTGTATTTTAGTGGTCTAATTGAAAAGCTATTTTAATGTTTAATTGAAATTAAGAAGCCTTGGTTTAATTTAAATTAAGAAGATTTTGTAAATTTTGTAAAAGGCAATAAATTTTGCAAATTCATTTAAATTATTGTAAGTTGAATTAAAACGACCCCATCTTACGGACCAAAAACCCGCCATTATCGTAAAATAGCGACGAAAATTGTTAATTGTTTGTCGTTTCTGGAGTACAGAAAAATACGAGAATATTGTGAAATTACCCGACTCTTTATAAATAAAAATCTAAAGACATAATATGATATGACTACTAAAAATGATCCCAAAAATAAAATTAGAAAATGTAGATGAAACTCGCAGACTGAAAGCGTCAATTCAATTACAATAACTTACTTTCCGCCCTAACTAGACAGTGTATATGTTGTACCTAATCGTTCTCCAAATTGTACGTCGACGACGTGTTAGTCAGCCGCATAGGAGAACACTATATTACACCATTACTTCTCCGGCTGAATGTTAATTCGTTCCTTGCCCTACAAGGTCCAGTATGATGTCTTTAAGTTTTATATCGTTACTTGTAAAGTTTTATTAAAGCTATAAAATGGTGAGTACATACACTAGTGGTTTACAGCTTTTGGGTTTTTATACGAAGGTTAGGCGTTTTGTAGTACGACGTATTATACAATTAGGCTACGGCATTGATGGTAAGGCTAAGATTTATAAAACGAACTTTGATTCAACAAAAATGGCGAGCGAACTTGCTTCTTTGTATTTATAAAATAAATGTTGCATAAGTATAAGCAAGAAAAATACGAATTAACTCGAAAGTTTTATTTAATGTTTCGCTTAAATTTAAGACGTTCGTTTTGGTAATACGAAAAACTAGTTTAGGTCGCCATTTTTGTTGAATCGAAGTCAAAGTTTGTTTTATAAATCTCAGGGTTAGTTACAGGTATTTTGTTATTATTTGGAGAGCCTTTAACGTCCTTATTTGGAGATTCTAGCACTTTAATAAGGTAATGAGATCAGTGTAGTGTAAACCTAAACCATTAAGTGTTTTATGAGAAATAGTTAAGTTCATTACTCTATTACCACATTTAACTTACGTTTTCGATCAGCTTTGCAAGTGTCACAATTTACGCTATTGTTGTAACAAACTTACACGAGTCCCCGGGAAAATTAAGAAGCCATTGTTCTCGAACAAAGATTTAAACAAAGTGAAGATTTGTATATGTAAATGAATTTAGCCTGTACTTTATTTTTTACCCACTGTTTCTACTTATATTCAAACCACGTACCTGCTTGAAAGATCTCATTTTGCTCTCAATTTTGAGAATGACGAGAATGAGTAATGAATAAGTGATGAGTTTAGGTTGTGTTCTCACCCTATAATTTAGTTGTCACATATTTTTCAGCACAAAAAAAACCTACATACCACAATATTATTCAATAGATATTAGGGCTGTGTTGATCTTGTTATTCAAATTGCAAATGTATACGACCCTGGTCGCAGACTTCATATAATACGACCCTATTAGAGTTTCAATCATTTTTGCTTGACCCAGTGCGGGTCATACTTGTGAATTTGGACTTTATGTTTATAATTTTAGAGATTTTTCAACATTCTCTCTGCACTCAGTTTACAACTAATATTATTGTTGTCTTGTTCGATCTCACGCGCAGTCCCTACGCCCCGGTACGGCTATCTCACTTATTACACTACTAGTTTGACTCGAATATTTGTTCGACACATTATTCGTTGGATAAAACCTCGCGTTCGATCGAACCCTCTCGATTGAAATTCAATCACGAACGGGTTAATCATTTTCTCCGTAGTATAGTGTCCATTACATGGTAATTTTTAACTAGACCTACCGGGTCTCCGTCTGGACCGGTATGAAACGAAAACTCAATCAATTTTATGGAAATAGCGCGAGGGCCATGTGATACGTTAAAGAATCGAACACATCATCGAATCATTTGACCCAATCCCTTTACGCATGGGTCGTGATCGACCCGGGTGATTAGGATTGATTGATTGACACAAGTCTAGTAGAATATATACTTGTATTCTGCTGAAATCATTATTGATAATAAAACGGATAGTGTCGGCGGTGATGCCATACAAAGAACGAGCAGGCGTTAACATTTGATGTCTCACGGCTGACTCGCTGTCAGACTGTCGTGACGGTAACTAAATACTTTCCATTAGGTGGGCCGTCTGACCTATTTGTCGGCTTGTATACCGTAAAATAAACTTCCGAAAATTTTAAATTGTTTATTTTCATTAAAAGTTTGGGACTTAAAAACAGTAAGACATTACAAAAGTGTAAAAAGTAAGACGTCAATAATTCACTACTAGCGCTTTTAAGTCTAATCATTTATTTGCTTTATTTACAATTATATACAAGTAAAAACAGTAGTATATTTCACAAGTTTTATTTAACGTCATTCTTATTTTAAATCTAAGTTACAATATTTAATTTATTAAATCACGTTACAAATTAATTATATTTTATTTATCCAGTGCATTAGCGAAGAATTTATTAATTACGTAAAATAACCTATGTATAACTTTTTCACTATTTTGTCAAATGTTCTAAAATCACTAGGTACATAGTTTTAGATCTTTACTGGTTTCTTAATTAAGAAAACTAGTTTTAATTATTATTTTTTAATAAAATAATATTAGACAACATCACATTGTTCCATTTGTTGAAATTAATTATAATTTTTCCATAAATAACACGTTAATAAAAAGTATTTTGCAAATCATATGTAACGTATGAACTAAACAGTTCCAAATTGGTACCCAATAGATGGAAAGCGTAAACCTGGAAGACCACTCAAAAGATGGCGTGCTGACATTGTAAGAGTAGCAGACAAAGTAAGTAAAGCTGCTAGGACAGAGAAAAGTGGAATGAGATGTTTATTAAAATTACATCTATTTATCAAGTTTTATTGCAATCGGTTAACGCAAACTGGATGAAATCGATAAAACCGCATTCATCCCCTGATTCGCCATCCTTAGAGGTTGAATATTTTCTTCAAATTTAAATGGGACCATTGAGGTACCTTGTTGCAAAAAAATGAACCATCGGAATCGTTTCACAGTTGTCGGAGTTATCGCGTAACGTACACAAAAAAATACAGTCGATTGAGAACCTCGTCCTTTTTTGAAGAAGGTTAATAAGACAGGCGCCCAATTAACGTCGTATAGTTGAATATATTTTATGGAACCAATGATAAATGATCAAGGGCGAATATACGTATACACAAGAGTACGTAATAATAATAATATAATAATAATAATATAATAACGCACACACTCAACATAGCCCCGCACTAGGGAAACCCTGTGTCGCGGGTGCCATGGACACACATAGACAACCACAAATTACACCCAAACTCACGAGAGAAATAAATGTAATCGACCCTGGGACCTCTGCGTGGCAGTTAATAAAAAAGTAATGGACGCACCATACATCAAATGTATTGAATAATCATAATAATGTACCAGACAACCACAGCAATTGTCTGGTTTCAAACTAGGAAATTTATAGTGCGATGAGTACCAGAGCACCGGAATTCACTCATAAGATTTTGAAGAACATTGAGTGTTAGTAATTTTTTGCATTGTATCTATTGTGAATATCAAATCATAATAACATACCAGGTAACTACAGCAATTATCTGGTTTTATACTAGGTAATTTATTGTAGAGTAGCAGTGCAACGGAATTCACTCCGAGACACAGTATCCAGAATATTGAACCAGAGACCTCCTCATCGAGCTCACAATCCAAACCGCTGGGCCATTGATATCGTTAAAACTTAAATATAAAATACAACCACGGATAAAAGACAAGCAGAAATAATATTTGAAATACTTTGAAAATTAAACAATTTTTTCCGAAATAAGTTTTATTTTCAATGTAGAAAACCCCGGACAGACATTAGTGTCAATTTCCAAAATATGTCCAACCAGGAAAATTTCCCGAGAATTCATCATCCAGAGCCAACAGTACATACACTTTGAGTATTTTATTATAAGTCCATTTATTATACTCGGCATTATTAAATTGTCATAATATCTTTCTTGTCTATTTCTTTATGTATTAACTATTAAATCTTGTTTTATGGGCCGATGGTTACTACGAGCCCTATGATCCACTGATTTTCTCATAAAGAGTTTTCCTTAGGAAACAGTTTACTACGCTGAACGAATGTGTGCTTAGGTTTGCACATAACACTTTCGAAGATTTTTTTTTCAAATGATGCTGAAAATGCGGCAATAATAATAATAATAACGCGCACACTTAACAAAGCCCCGCACTAGGGAAGCCCTGTGTCGCGGGTGCCGTGGACACACGCATAGACAACCACAAATTACACCCAAACTCACGAGAGAAACAAATGTAAGCCATACAAATATTTCTCCCGGCTCGGGAAACGAACCTGGGACCTATGCGTGGCAGTCCGGCATGGTAGCCGTTCGGCCATGGAGGCAGTTACCAATAGGCCTCTCAAATATAATATCTAAACAATATCTCATCATGTGATTGATGATTATGTACTATATAAAGGTGCGTATTGCGTTTGTTTGCTTTATTACAGCACTCGAAGCGTTTTTGCTTCCGCCCCAATACATCATTGATCCCAGATTAGCGCTAATATTGTTATTAATAAATTCAATTAATTTTTTTAAATCGTTTATTCGTTTCTTCTTTGCTTGGAACATAATTATTTTCGGATTACAATAATAATGTTATGTGCTTTGGTTATACCACAATTATTTATAGATATATAAATAAGTAATTTTGTAAAATGTTAGGTGTGTAGTAAACGCTTTTCAAAAAAGAAGGAGGTTCTCCATTCGACAGTATGTTTTTTATGTGTGTTTGTTACGCGATAACTCTGGCATTTGGCAACTGATTTTGATGATTCTTTTTCTGTTGGAAAGCAGTACCTTAGTAGTGGTATAATTTGAAGCAAATAATCTACCTCTAGGGGTGGTAAACTAGAAGATGAAACCGGTTTCACGCACTTTCCGGTAACCGATTTCAATAAACCTTGACAAATAGATAGGTATAATTCCACGTACTTTTGAGGTCAGTTTTTTATTTATTAACTGCAGGGACCCTAACTATTCTCTAAGCACGAAATCTGTAGTTACGGCCGTTTTCCCATTATGGATGACCTATGGAACTACTCTTGAAGCCCGTCAACGAAGAGACGACCCGTTCGAAACGATCAAATGGGCCTGTTCGAAATGTCAAATTGCATTGTCATACGATACATTCTTAGTACTAGCTCTGATTGAAACTCAAGTCTTTAAGGTCATCCATAAAAAACGTCCGTAAGTACCGATTTTGTGCTTGAGGAGAAGGGACCCTTGAGTGCCAGACGACGGAACCTGCCGAAAAGGCGTCAGCGGACCGATCTCGATAGTTTGAGAAGGCATCGTGTGACATCGCCAAAGACAGAAAGCAGTAGATAATTTTGGGGGATAACGTAGCCGAAGGTGAAGTGAAGTAACTTTTAACAGTAATTATATAATGTACATTAAATCTAAATCATGTCCCAGAATATACGAATAGGATGAATGTTCTCTTACAGTATTACATTATATAGGAAATGAAACTATTTTTTCGGCTGACCCAGCCGTGTCCATGAGACCTGTTAAGGACGAAAGACGTTGGTTTGTTTGAAAAAAAAAAATACGCTATTAAATCCGAGAAAATAGTTTCAATTCCAATGTGTAACAATCAAGAAAACCTAAGAACTTGATGTGTACATATACCTCTAAAAATATATAGAAAGCAACAGCAAGCACTAACTGCATGAAACAGGAAGTACTTTTACAATATTGAAGTGCAGCAAACGCTGGTTGCATTTCCTGACTGTCCCCTGAGTTTCCATATATGATCGTTCCGTATAATATAACTTCTATAGAACGCGCCAGATGTGCGGACATAGAACTTTCCCTTTGAAATGTCATGATTTGATCTGAGAACTGAAATGTTCTCATTAGCTATGTAAGAAGCATATACGTAAATATTTATTATTTTTTATAATGGTTCAAGTACTAGTGTTATTGTAATGCACAAATGGTTGATAAAAAAAATGTAACATTTTACTTCCCGAGATTTTTAGAATACTTAATAAATTTACATTACCTACTTATTGATGACGTAATGTATTATGGAGAGTAGAACTCAATGTATTTAAAAGTTCGATAAATAAATAAATAACGCACACATTTATTGCCTCGCACTAGGGAAATCCTATATCGCGGGTGGACATAGACAACCACAAAGTTAATGAGCCCCGACACAAAAAGAGAGGCGCTATAAGTTTCAAACTCTTGTCTGTACATATATCTGTACGTCTACCTGTGACTTTTTTATTATATCAAGTCACAGGGCGAAAATTCGGGTAGTAAGCGACACGCCTGTCCGTAACAGTTGTAGTGCCACTCAGAGCTTTAAATCACAAAGATCTTGACAAGTTGGCAAGTCCCGTCTGTCTGTAATTTCACCAGCGCCCTTACCTTCAAGACTGGAACGCAGTAACGCTCACATTACTGCTTGGCGGTAAAATAGGTAAGGTGGCAGTACTTCGGTGGATGAACTCTTTCACGAGGAGCTCCACTACTACTGAAAATCATACTACGTCGTAGCTCCTAAAAGAATGAACAGATTTCATTTCAAGGCTAATTTAATCGTGATGGTTCTTATCTATGTTTGATAGCAGATGCTCATTCCCGGCTAACCATGGAAGGGGAATTGTGGCGGTTGTCCACCACAACAACCGCAGACCGGGCCGTGGATCGTAAACCACGTGACCACAGCCCCGTCCCATGCGGGGTGTGGGAATACCCGGGGTCTTAACTGAGTAAGAGTTTCACATAACCACCACGCCTCCCCGGACGCGGTGGTATTCATGACGGATTTCCACCAGGAAAAAAAGGGGTAGCAGTCATAAAACGAACGTTTATTATATTTCTACTTATCCGATTAACTTGAAATATGGTATACTGCGTGTGTGTACGTTATACTATACAAATGTCATACTACATTACATAATATCGTAAATCTGATGCTGTAACCTGGACAGTCTGCAGACTACCCAACTCCTCAACTACTTGCAAACAGAACTATTGTGTTTGGGTTCAATCAATGTCTCTACGAATAGTTGGCTTACTGATAGGAACTCTATGCACTTACTTTGGATCACACTGTTTTGTATCGGAGATTTCTTTAGTTTTAAATTATTTTTTTATTTTCAAAGCTCTTCTCTATTAGGCGTGCTTACTATTACTACAGTTGTGACGTCGTCTGTATTACATGTAAATTTCTTCACCTTTTATTCCGTTTTGAGCCAATTTGAGCAACAGGATGATGCTCAAAAGAGTTGAAGAGGATAGTGTTGGAAGGGTTTTTGTGGCAGGCTTATCAAGATCCGATTCCGAAGATACAATCAACATTGTCTGCTCGTGGGTCACATAAGCCTCAAAGCCGGCGTTGGGATTTGAGTAATAAAAAGTGTGGTTGTGAAGATAAGAAGTGTGGTGCGATAAGAAGTGTGGTTGTGAAATAGAGTCGTCAATTGAGTGATACCAAATACAATCCCAAATAATAGTTTCGAAAACGATCTTTGTGACATACAAGTCATCGCAATACAGCGATCTCTACCAAATGAATAATATTTAATGAAAATCAGAATCATAATCCTGTGCTTTATCATTTTAAACATTAATATTTTCTATTGAAATCGGTTTCACGTTATGTCACGCAAGTAGATCTTATATCTACATATATGTTTTATTAACAAGGCGTTTCTTATTAGACAATATTTTGTTGTTTTTAATTAATTGTCTGCAATTTACATAGTAATACTTACGTACTCAGCGACCCGAATTGGGTTTAGGCCTCCTATGAATTTGCGCTAGCGCGCCCTATCTTGTGCGATCTCCTCCTAGTTCTCTGCGTGCAGGGCAAGGAGGTCTTTCTATCTTCGTCACTCTACCGGTATTTGGGTCGCCTAACCATCGTCGGCCACTAGGGTGTCCCTTGTATACCCTTTGCACTGCTCTATGAATTGGCATCCTTTCGAGATGCCGAGCCAAAAGAGTCTTGCAGACTTGATTTCTCCGAAAATATTGGGCTCAGGGACGATGTCCTCCAGCTCCTGGTTCTTTTGGATCCTTCAGCTACCATCTTACTTCTGCCTTCGTTCTAAAATTTCAGGGAAGATTTTCTTTCGGCGACAAGAAGTTTATTTTATCCCTTAAGTGTTAACGTCCAAATTTGATGTCCATGCATCAAGATCGGTCGGATAATAGTATTACGTAAGGTTTAGTGTAATTTTACATGGCTGCAAACACTCACTGCAAAAACTCAACAGTCATCTTTAACTGGTATTGTCGCTGCAAGTGTGCTTCTGATAGGCCATACGAGACACACGTTTATAATTGACGCAATGCAGAACCGAGCTGATTGTAATTGAGGTTCAATCTACATACGTCTTACTGGCCGGCAGGTATTCTCTAAGGAGAAGGTTTAGGCTACTGTTCACCAAGCTGATCCAGTACGACTTCGGAGAGTTACGTGTGTACAGTAAGTACCCTTGCAGGGTTTATGTTAGAGTATTTAATAATTTTAAGACCTTGTCTGTACCACATGCAACAAGCTAAAACATGCACAATGCTAAAAAATATATTACTATGAGGACCTTTTAGTATGTACAATGTAAATTTTTCAAGCAACCTTTTTAACCCACTAGTACCGTATAGTGGCACTAGTGACATCTCTATTTATGTTTTGTAGAAGAAATTATCGATGGTCCAAATTTGATTTTTATTTAGTCATTAATAATTTAGCATAAAGCTGCAATAAAATAATAAAGGCGTTATTAATAAGCAAGTTGTATCCAATGTTCAATTCACATTACCTCAGAACAAAATGGTAGTAAATTTAGCATTAATCATCTTTATGTCAAGTTTAATCTACAAATTAAATACGAGGCAAGAAACAAGTCGCGCGTCTGATGGAGAATTCTCGCGCAGTCTCCGGAATTTCCGCAGCTACCGTATCGTATCTAGTTTGTACATTACATAATTGACATAAAGTACATTATGCTATGTACAATTTCGTAGCAGTAGATTTCGTTGTGAAAGATTTCGTCCAAGGAAGTACTGCCACCTTACCTATTTCTGCCGCCAAGCAGTAATGTCACATTACTGTGTTCCGGTTTTGAAGAATAAAGATGCTTGTGAAATTATAGGCACATGAGACTTGTCAACTTATGTCTCAGGCTGACGAGTGCAATGGCAGTGCCCCTTAGATCTTTGCGATTTAAATCTCTGAGATCACTGCAACTGTTATGGACTGGCGTGTAGCTTACTATCAGCCTCACGACTTCTTCGTCCCGTCACTTGATATTATAAAAAAAAATTCGTTGCGAAAATTCGCTTTCATTCCGTTCCGGAGAAAGTAAATTGAGATTAAAAAGCATCCTGCTGTTTTCATAGCCAAAATATTACATCAGATTCTCTGTGCAGAAGTCCTCTCATTAGGTACGGTCAAGAACATAATCTAGTTTGACCACCTAATCTGTTTGTACCGCAAAGCAGCTCTGCTGTGCCCCGTACAAAAGCGTAAAAGTACCAGCACAGTCACAGGCAGCAAATGCTTAAGTCCCACAGCAACACATTTGTGATATTACGAATAGTTTCATTGCAAACAAAATAGCAAAAATGTGTACAACCGGTGGTAACCGTTTCCATCATGTGTGTCATTTGACTACCGGATTGAATACCATAAAAGAAACATTACTTATCATCATTGATAATTATCACCACGAAAATTATCATGATATTTATAAAATTAATTGAAACAAGAAAATGCTACCGCAAGCAATGTCGTGTCATGTGTTTGTTACCATAGGCGTATCCAAATGTAACAAATGTTAATCTAAAAAAAACAACTCACAGATCATATGATACGTCTTCCCAAAGATCATAGTGTTTATGTAGTTTTCCCAATTTGTCATTATTAGTCAAAAATTAAAAGACAAAAGTATGAATCAGTACGGAATTATCGGACATACATAGGATAATTATCAAAGAGAATAAGTATTGTAATAATGTGGAATCCTGTTTATCACCTGCGTGCACAGCACATTAGCAAAGCTGTCGTGTCGTCTCGTATATCTATGTCAAACACAAAGTAGACTTCTAGACAATTAAAAATATAGTATCACTAATATAGCACAATTGATAGTGTATTGTTTCGTTTAAATTACGCAAGTATATAGTGGTTACAATATATTGCAAATGACTTCATTGTCCTACTACAGTATTTCACGTGTCCTTATTAGGCTTCCCAAAAACACTTAACAATGTTGTAGTAAAATGTTGTATGTGTAATATTATTTAAATATGTATGGTCTGATGTTGCGAACGGATGGATGTGTTAATAAAAGGATGGGTAGTTAGGAACAAAAAACCAATTGACTTAGGCGTTTAAACTATATTTGAAATTAATTTGTCGCCAAGCGGTTATGTGAGCGTTATTGTGTTCCAGTTTTGAATAATAAGGGTGCTGGTGCAATTACAGGCTCATGGGACTTGTTAAATTATGTCTCAGGGTGTCAGGCCTGTAAAGAGGTCCGCAGGTAGGGAATTCCACTCACTAGCCGCTCGCCATGTACATGTGGAAACGAAACGCTTCGTACGAATCCTGGGAATATCCACAACATAGGGGTGGAATCCCAGCCCTCGTCTAGTCCCCCGATAATGGCAAGGGGAAGGCAGAATCAAATTATACAATTCCATCGCACACTCTCCGTGATATATCCTGTAGAATACCGATAAACATGCAACTTTATGGCGGTGTTGAAGGCTCTGCAGCTTCGCCTTTACTGATTCCGAGTCACCTATAAGTCTTTCGGCATGCTTGTCGATTGAATACAAAGTAGCCAGTTGGTATTTAGCAGAGTTATCCCATAAGTGGCAGCAGTACTCTACACACGACCGGTCTTGTGCTTGGTGCAGCTGAAGCAACTGTCCCGGTGTGAAATAACACCTCACCTTGGAAAGGCTGTCAAGCTTCCTGACTGCATTTTTGGCCGTGGAGTCAATGTATCTGCTGAAGTTCAGATTGGACGACAGGTCCATTCCAAGTAGCTGGAGACGGTCGGCGATCGGTATGGATATATCACGAAAAGTCGGAGTCAGGTGAAAGGGACTCCGTTTTGCGGAGTTTACTTTGATAGTTATCCCTCGTGACCGCGTAAATTACTTCACAATTTTATATGGCAAATTATACAGCGCCTCTAACGTTTACCAGAAGAAACCATATTTTGTATACCAATATTTTACGCAGTCGCTAGCGATAACTGTCACTGTAATCTCATGGTAGAGGCACAGGTGGCGCAACGGTTTGCACTGTAGGCGCCTTACAAGGAGGTCTCGAGTTCGATTCCCGACAGGACTTTAAACTTTCGCGATATTTACACATTTTAGTTCGGGACTTAATTAACGGAAATTAATAAAATTAATTTAAGGAAAGTTAACTTTTCTAATATGATTCTAGTCTCGGTGTTCTGCATGCTCCGTAGTGAATTTCGTTGCTCTGCTACTCATAGTACAGGGAATCCATTGAATTGAGATGACGTAATTGGTGTGGTTTATTAGTGGTATTAGTTGGCGACCTGCATCGATCTATTCTTCGCCGTATAAATAACCTTTTTGGTATACTGTACCATTTTTTAAAGTTTTTATTGAATGTCACCATGTTTAACCACTATGATATCCAATTGTTTTTGTGAAATTACCCCACTAGTTTGTTATAATTATTAAGTTATTAATACAAAGATCGAACACTTAGAAAAAATTCCTTCGATCCGGCTGGATTTTAACCAACGTCTTCCTACAAACTGTGCCAGACGCTATGTCAACTAAGCCACGGAACGAACTAGCGGACCTTATGAATTTTTCTACGTCTTCATTGTAGACTTTTCTTTTTGGTTTTTAATAACTTTTTTGCGGTAGCGACATATAAGAAATCTATTTCTTCACTCAGCCAGATATCTTTACAGCTACCAGCAACTGACTAGACTTTGTATACCGTATACAGAATTGACGACGTATTACGAGGCAAGATATTATCCTATTTATTAACTTCAAATGTTAAAACATTGACATTAAAAGCACGTACTAGTAATTTTCAAGTGCCTATTCTTATTATTTTGATGAGCGCCTTATGATGAGTTTTATCACAATACAAAGTCGGATGGGACACATAATCGGAATGAATAATTGGCTCCTTTAATATTATTTATGTTGCTATGTAAAAATCCAAACAATCAGAGCGAAACTAGATAAGCGACCATATTTGTATAATAATGTGCTCCCTATTGATTTCGGCCATAGCATCAGTTTCATTTGCAACGTTCGTGGGCTTATGTAGCCAATCAACCGTGTAAAGATTCTCACGCAGGGTGTGTGCGTATACAGTTTTCAAATTTAGAATTGATCACCTGTAATTAAACGTTCTATACTTCAAGCCGCACTTCCAGTATCCTTTTCTCTCCCCTATCTTTTTGCTATCTCTATCCCTACTTTCAACCCTTAGCTCTATTGCTTCGGCGGGTAAACCATGTAGCGGTTCTCTTTCGCTTTACACATTAGTAAACATAACTTCCCATTAACCAGGACCGTGAAAACTTATTTACATATTTCATATTCTATAATCTAATGTAAACAGTTAATCTCTATCAAATTTGTATGTTAAACGGACGATATAAAACGGAAAAAAACCGCCTAGCCAAATATCATCGGAGAAACCAAAACGCACAGACTTCGCTGGCTCGGTTATTTAGGAAGGATGGGAGAGGATCGGAACGTGAAGAGAGCTTATCTGGGTCGACCTACTGGACGAAGACCGGTTGGTCGTCTCAGGTATCGCAAGAGTGGCGCAGTGGAGGTAAACCTGCACGAACTACAAGCAATCAATTGACGAAACATTGCACAGGACCGAAGAAAGTGGCATCATCTCGTTTCGGAGACCAAGACACATTTCGGTTCGCTTAGGCAGCGGTGTAGGTAAGCTATGATTAAATATGGAGGACTATAGAACACAGTATGTTTAAACTTCCATTTTGAACAATAGAAATATGCAATTTAATGCGATTATATAAAATAATTACCTAATAATTTTCCAAACGCACGAACTGAGTCTGGAATTTCGGATTACTAGACTTAATAAAAATCGAAATAAATAAATTTGCTACTCCGCGTAGCCAGTGAAGGTTAAATAGTGTAGTAGTTTTAGTTGTATTGTAGTAGTTAAATATATGTTTTCATGCAGTCAATTTTCCCACCTTCCCACTGCCAAAAATGAATAATATAAATAGCACAAGCGTAACTACAGTCTACAAATACCATCACCAAAATCATACCGATACGTGTTTCGCTTTTCTACGAGGCATCTTGAGTTGTTGATTTTTCGACGCTCGAAGAGATATTCGGACGAAAATTATGGAAAAAATATTCAACACAGGCGCTATTTTGCACGATCTAACATTTAAGGGCTTTGCGGAGTAGCAAATTAACTTACTTCCATTTTTATTTACAAAGATTTCTGCAAAGTATCTATTAAATACTAGATTTACTCGTATTTGTGCTTGTGGTTAGAATAACTTTTTTACTATTGTTTTTTTCTTTTTATTGCACCATTTAGTATCAACCAGCATTTCGACTTTTTTTTGCTTCCAGGTATCACAATTTTGTTATCGAAGTGACACCACTGTGGATCATAATATCGTACACTTTATTATAGGTGACGTTATAGTAGCCGTAGAGTTCCTTGTGAAAGAGTTCGTCCAGGTTAGTACTGCCACCTTAACTATTTCTGCCGCCAAAGAGTAATGTCAGTGTGTTCCGGTTTTGAAGGGTAAGGGTGGTGGTGAAATTACAGGCACATGGGACTTGTCAACTTATGTCTCAGGGTGGCGGGCGCAGTGGTAGTGCCCCTCAGATTAGCAGAGAATTTAAAGCTTTGAGTGGCATTGTAACTGTTATGGATAGGCGTGTAGCTTACCATCATGCGCACGACTTGTTCGTCCTGTCACTTGATGTTATAAAAAAAATAATTAAATATACTACTAGTATAATGTAGTGGAAAAGGATTACAAATTTTTGGCAACTTTAAATTGCAAACTCGTAACTCTTTAAGAGTCCGAGGCTTTCAAAGCTCTGCTCAAAGCTTATTATTTTGTGTTCGAATTATCGTTTTCTCTTATTGTAAAAAAGAGTAAATAACGAGATTTCAGGTTTTCGCGATTGTTATACACTTTGGAAATGAAAACTATTTTTTTCGGATCTCAATCGCGTATATTTGTTTCACCAAACAAAACAAATGAAACGTTGGTTCATTTGAAAAAGAAAAACACATTTTTTAATCTCTCTTTTTTTCTTTTATGGTTGTAGTTCATGTTATGTTTTGACCGATTCGGGGGCGTAGCGGTTTGGACTGTGATAGCTGGATAACAAAACCCGTGGTTCGAATTCCGGCAGGACAAGTTTGGGAAATTAACTTTTCTAAATTCGTTCAGGTCTGTATGTTCTGGAGTGAATTCAGTTGTTCTGGTTTTCGTATTACAGGGAGTTACTGTTACTATTAGCTTAAGGCCAGTTAATTTGTATGGTAGTCAGGCACATTATTAAGAAATATTTGTATTAATTTCGATAACATAAATTACTCTAATTAAATATACTACTTGGGTATAAACACATCTCCAGATAAACAGAGTTTGAGTTCAGTGAGCGTTGCCGTGGTGTATCGCACGTGACAAGTAAAATAAATATTTTTCCCGTTGTATTGTTTTTAGCCGCAAGGGTAAGACGTAGGATGTTATACTACCACACTGAAATATGAAATTAATTACGACATGTTCAATGTAAATTCATTACGACATTGCTAATTACAAAACAATGTTCAATGAATTTTGGAAATATTGTCGTCGTTGACAACTTTTTGTGACAAAATTGTAATTTTCTCTTTGAATTAGTTACCGATGGAACTAACTACGCCTAGTGTAGGAACTAGTGAAATCGAATTCGAAAATTGTTTAATACTTATATTTAAGTATGTCATAATGTGCAAATTAATATAAATATCAAACTTCTTTTTTTAACCCACTTGAAAAAAAGGAGGAGGTTCTCAATTTCACTGTATGTTTTATTTTGTATGTATGTTAATGATTTTTTTGTTGGTAAGAGGGTACTTTAGAGGTGGTTCCATTTAAATTTGAAGAAAATATTTCACCTCTGAGGGTGGCTAACTAGGGGATGGATGATTTTTGAGGTCGGTTTGTTTAGCACTTTTTATGATACCAAGTCGAGAAGCGAGAAAAACTGTTTCGCTAGATCAAATGGTTTAGGTATTTATTAAATAACGGACTTACAAAATACCATACGATACACCTAAAGATATTGTCTAAGGAATGTACTAATGTGTTACACGAGAGCATGTACCTTATGCGATCATATAAAAGCCTAAAGACAGACAGAAAATAAATTCTGAAACGAATTGTTTCAGAACAAAATATGTAACAAAGTTACATATAGGCGTCGACCACTGCCCCTTCAGGTTTCATCGGGCGCTTGTCGACGTCGGATCTTTGTAAAATTTTCTCCGCCTTTTCTTATTTTATTCATATTAATTTCCAGCGCGTGGAATGCGGGACGCGAGGGGCGACCCCGTACATCTCACCTCTTAAATATAAGGTTCGCGTTGAAATACTTCGCCTTAAATCGCAAAGATCAGAGCTGACACTGTCACTGCGCCTGTCACAATCGTTAACAAGTCCCGTGTGTCCATGTAATTTCACCAGCACCCTTCAAAACCGGAACGTAGTAATGTTCACATTACTGTTTGAAGGTAGAATTAGGTAAGGCAGTACTTTCCTGGACGAACTCATTCACAAGAAGCACTACTGTTATTATCTCTTTGTCTATTCTTGCCTGTAATTTGACGACCTCTGTGACCTAACAGTTTACATTGTGGGCAGAGAATGCGCAGATCCTGGGATCGGTTCGTGGTATGACTAATTTGGGAAATGAACTTTTCTACATTGGTTCTGGTCTGAGTATTCTGAAAAGTGCCTCAGAATTTCATTGTTATGGTACTCATAGTACAGGGAATTTCCTAGTTTAAGACCAGACTATTGATGTGCTTGTCTGGCACATTATTATATTATTATTTGATTTGATGCAATACACTTGCTTCGATAATTACATATATAACGCCATAATAACCCGCAATAGAAGCGAGTAAAATTTTGCCGCAATCGGTTTCTGTCGGCGCTGGCCGTACACCACCGCCTCCTCGCCTCCCGCGCTTTGTACCACAAGATGGCGGAGACCCCGTTCGCGTCGCACGCGCCGTGCGAGTTTTTTATTATAAAGTGATGTATAACAGTAAAATTGTGTAATCATTTCAATGTTCAGCGATTAAAAGTGTTTTCAACATTAATGTGAAATTAGCGGTGTATATTTGCACAAATTTGTAACAAACATCGACAAAATAGAAACATTATAAACCTTGATCGATAAAATATTAAAAGATTCTTGATATACTTAAAGGTTAAGTAGTATTAAAAGTTTATCGCTTTTTGCATAGCGACCGCCAGCTTCATAATCTCTTAAAGAACTTTGGGCAAACACCCAACATCACTTTAGATTATTTTATTGAATATCATGATGTTTTGTTAACGTTATAGTCATGTTTTTGTGAAAAGTTACTCCACAAATATGTTATTATTATTGATACAAAGATAACTTACAAGTAGAAACTATTTTCTAAATCATTTATTGCACAGGAAAACACAAACCACATTTAGTAAAACGGAAAACACAAGAAAAGGTACTACTTTTTCTAAAAGAAATTTCTTCATGCAGACCAAAATACAGGACACAATAATTACAAAAACCTTAACATGCACAACAAAACAAAATTAAATTATGTAATAAAGTAATAATAATAAAAAAACAACAGCAAAAACACTAAAATACTATTTAGATGAATACATATTTCATATTATAATATCTAAAAATGGATTGAACAGTGGATAAACAGTGCTCCTTGACTCTAACTGAGGATTTATATCATGAACAGTACTGGGAAGTACATTCCAAAGTCTGACCGCATGAACAGTGAAGGTGTGAGAATAAAACTATCAAGTTTCTCACAGGTGGCGCTACGGCGATAAAACCGTTTTAATTCCAAATACAAATTCCAACCCAACAAACCCCTCTAAAGCGTTTAATCCCAATACAAAGACCGCAACAATTTATAAAATCTTCTGACTCGGCTTGTAGCCCAGTTGGTAAGAGCGGTACTCACTATTAGACAACAAACGACGGTTCGAGTATAGTCACATTGTAACAGTTTTTCTTTGTACTTGTTCTATCTTTGTACTAACAATAAACACATTAAATTATTTTTAAGTTTCTTAATCTTAATTTTAGCTTATTATTAAGTAGTAGGCTACAAAAGAAAAATAAATTCATTTAGAGAGATAAAGCATAATTCACATTCATTAACGATATAATATATCGGCACGCTCAAACAGTCCATGGCCTCACGATTTCCCCCTGATAGCGTTGCGACCTTATAATTTTTGGTTAAAATAAACAAATGATATGGCGCCAAATCATGTAGATATTTATAGTGTGTATTATGTAAAGGTATTTATTTAACTGTTTACTTTGAACTCTTACTTCCGGATATGTGTGTCAGTCAAATGCGATCAAAAAATTAGTAACTATTTTTAACCGATCTCAAAAAGTAAGGGATGCTCAATTCGACTATATTTTTTTGTGTGTACGTTACGCGATTACTACGTTTATTTTTAATCGATTTCGATAGTTTTTTTTTGTCAGAAATGGGAGTACCTTAGAAGTGACCATGTTTAAATTTGGAGAAAATATTTTAAGGGTGGCGAAGTGTAATTGTTGTTTATTTAACTGTCTCTGTGGCCAAACGGTTACCACGCTGGTCTGCCACGCTGAGGTTCCGAGTTCGATTCCCGGGCCGGGAGAATTATTTGTGTAGCCTACATTTCGATGGCTTTCCAGTATAGTGACCTATCTCAAAAGCATCTAACTCATCAGGAAGATGGCTTAAACTAGGTGAGACGCGGCTGCGGTTCAAAGTTGATGAATCGTAGATCATCCCAATATCGTCATGTGATTATTTTAACCAATGAAAAGCTTGGAATCTAAATCACAATAAAATGTATCATTTTCTGAATAAATACACGTAAGTAATAAATCATAAAAGGAGTAATTTTGGATTAGACTATTTTTGAATGGTGCGATTTATTTCTCTCTTGAGTTTGTTATGTAGTGGTTGTGGTAGTCTATGTGTGTGGCCATGGTACCCGCGATTCAGGGTTTCCCCAGTGCGAAGCTATGAGTGTGTAAGTTATTATTATTATATATCACCCACTTTCCGTTAACAAACTTCTTAGGTCGGTTTTTATATAATTTTATGATAATTACTTGATATCAATTCTAATTATAACCAGTTTCTCGCAATCTTAACGATTCTCCTAAAGGAAATATACTCATGTTCTCTCTCTATAACAACGGAAGAAATTATAATAATAAATTTATTCAGTGAAAAATGTACGTGTTATTATGACATCAAGCAATTAGACGAACAAGCCGTGCGTCTAATGATAAACGACACGACTGTACACGAGAGTTGCAGTGCTACTCAGAGCTTTAAATCGCAAAGATCTGAGGTTCACTACTATTGCGTCTGTGACCCGGAGACAGGTTGAAAAGCCCAATGTGCCCGTAATTTCACCAGCACCCTTAATTTTCAAAACCGGAATGTAGCAATGGTTACATTATTGCTTGGCGGTAGAAATTGGTAAGGTGGCCGTATTTCCCCGGACGGACTTTTGCACAAAGAGCTCTACAGCTACTAAATACAATTCATCATTACAATACTAAATTAAAGAACTCACAAATAGACTGCAGAATGTACTCTTCATGTAGATGAAGCTATTATAGTCAAACTAGGAAGTCCGGTATCTCAACATATAGCGCCTTTATACATGGTTAATTTAATTAAAAAAGGAAGGACTTTTATATAATTGGCAATCTTGATTCGTGCGCCTGGTGGTAAGCGACATTCCTATCCATAACACTTGCAGTGTCACTCAGAGCTTTAAATTACAAAGATCTGAGGGGCACTGCCACTGCGCCCATGACCCTGATACATAAGTTGACAAGTTCCATGTGCCTGTAATTTCACCAGAACCGGAACGCAGTAAAACTCACATTACTGCTTGGCGGCAGAAATAGGTAAGGTGGAAGTACTTCGCTGGACGAACTCATTCACAAGGCTCTCTACTGCTACTAGGTATACTATATATATATATATATATATTATATATATATATATATGTATATATATATATATATATATAATAGAGCATATTATCAACCTACAGTATTTAGTCATCTTGAAATGTCCACGTAGTGCAATGGGCCTTATATTCGTTCGTTTCCATACACGGTGAAAAATGCTGTCGTCCATTTTCAAGATTTATCTGTTCCTTTACACAAAATTCATTCATAGCCCGGATCTACATAGCGAATGAAGCAACGACGAGTCGGACGTTGACAAAGAATCGGACCGTCTGGAAAGTTAGCATCACCGCCTTAGATATTTGCAACACTATATTATATAATAGTACAAAGAACGTACCTTAGAGCCCATGTATAGGGCGTATTTTTTACGTTTATAGGCTGCAACTGAATCTTGTTTCATTCACATTACGCCGTGTGCATAGGCTCTTAATAGTAGTACAAATTAAGTATGCAAATTAGTTAATATTGCAATGGGAGAAATTTGATTTTAAATCTTCCGTACTTATCATTGACCTGGTGTACTCTTTGTAGACAGGTTCTGCACAAAGTACTCCATCACCAATAAATATTGGCATGGAGTATAAAAACCACTCAATTTATCATTTTGCTAATGGAATAGCTAGTGATATTTACACATGATGTCTGTTATGCAATAAAATATAATAAGTTTATCTAATATGTTGACCGTACAGATACCGAGATTGATTACAGTTTTATTACTTTTGGTTTAAGTTTGCGAGTTGTGTTTATTTTTTCGAGAATTTGTGCTTCGATTTGACAGCAATCAGTGGTGTTTACAGGTATTACGTAAGTCGTGACCCCGATATAGGTATCTTATTTAAAGTACACACTTCCTAAGAAAAACACTCGTATATTATGTCCATATGTGGTAATTATGGAATATTTTACGTTATATTGGTACTTTAAACATATTTTTAACAATTGACGCACAAAAATTTCGTAGAAGTACGTATGGCCTGAAGACTTTGTAGTGGCGACTAATAATATTAAATAATAGTAATAACGCACGCACTCATAACCCTGCACTAGGGAAACCCCGTATCGCGGGTACCATGGTCACACACATAGTGTATTATACACATTAAAGTGGCGAGATGTTGCTGTTAAAAATAATTTTTATTCATTTTATGTATCTTTTGATCACAATATTTTTGAAATGTCCAATTTAATGTAACCTCATCGCACTAGCGAGAAGCGACAACAAAGGTGGTGGCTTTTGCATGCAGGCAAATTGTGGGTTCGAATTCAAGTTTGAACCTCTCAGTTGTTGGAGTTTATGTGCGAAATTTGATTTGAAATTTACCGTGGGGAAGAAAAATAGTGTGAGGAAACACATCTGCAAAGCAATTCAATGTTGTGTGTAGTTCCCAGTCTATCATTACGAGAGGAGTTCTGTGGCAAGCGGTGGGACTGTATGTAGTATTATATATTGTTATTATTTTGACGGTTCAGTTAATTTTCCCCCTACACATAGGGGGAACCGGAGAAGTTGGTCAAACTGAATAAAAAACTTTTTATACGATACCGTTAAGTTATTAGGTATTGTATTTATAGACGGCACATCAAGCTACACATTGACAGATTTTATCCTGTTGCACTGGAGACGATAATCGAACAAAAGTAGCTTGATGAGCTCTGTTGGCTGTACATTCAAGTCGAAATACCTATACAACCACTAACGGTGGCATCGTATAGTGTTCTAGTTCTTTAATATATATAATATTCAGTATATATAAACACAGGCCCAGATATTCATACACTTACAACAAAACATACTAACAATCGTTTTCCAATGTAATTAAAAGTAATTTAACAACAGTGAATTTTCATTTTTGCTTTATTTTGTAACTGATTATGTACACGTATCCTCTTGTCTTATGCTTTTGTAATTATTTGGGTACAAATATCATCCTATATTTCTTACGCCTGCTTAGAGTTCTAAGGGTGAAATCTGGTTATTCCTAGTATAGACACCAGACTTTCTCAAACGAAACTAAATTCAAGAACATGTGAGAATCATCGGTATATATAAGTATGTTTATTTTGTGAAAGTTACTAAAGATATTTTCATTTTCAAAGACATTTTCATTTTATTTAGTTCTATAGTTGTTAGGTACCGTAGTATTTCTACATAAAATAATATAAATGTATTTCTATATCATGTATAATATGTTTTATTTTATTTTAAATTATAAGTATATTGTAATCATGTACCATCACTTCATGAAATTCAAATCAGAAACAAGCGTTTTTATTATGAGAAGAGTTTACGTTTGTGATCTCTTGCAATATAAAAGCTAAAAATAAGAGAAAATGCATTTGTTAAA
This sequence comes from Hyposmocoma kahamanoa, assembly GCF_003589595.1. NCBI lineage: Eukaryota > Metazoa > Arthropoda > Insecta > Lepidoptera > Cosmopterigidae > Hyposmocoma > Hyposmocoma kahamanoa. Next base: position 10,584,752 of record NW_020653852.1, on the reverse strand, counting down.
AGCTACTCGCGATGTTTCGTAACGTGCCCGTACATGTATCAATATGGAGGTCAGTCAAAGTCAAAAGATTTTTCCATATGGTCTGTGATTATTCTTCTAACATATGATTACCTTTAAATGTCGTAATGAACAGGGTCCTTCTAGGTGAACATGTACCATACTTGCCACATTTACGTTTTCCAGCTATAGAGATTGTAGACAAACAATGGAAACACATGTACTAGAATAATATCCGTTTTTGCTGTGATTTATTTTCATTGTATTGGAATTGCATAATAATATGTGCCAAGTTTTATTGAAAACGGTTATAGCGGGAATATTTTCTTCAAATTTAAACGGCATCACTACACTACACTACTACAGCTACCGCCTTTCAAAAGAAAAACATCGGAATATTAATTCAATTTATTGTTGTATCGAATATATCCATATATACATACATACATATACATATATATATATATATATATATATATTCGATACATGCATACGTATATAGTGCTTTAGCTGTGTTTACTCAGAAATTGCAGTGAATTTTATTGGGTCAAGTCAGATTTACAGCAAAAATACATAATCAGGAACAACGCGGCTATTGCAGGTGTCTAGTAACATAGTAATTTATCCCTGGGGTGGAAGCGGCTATCGTCGATCGCTGTAGATATGCATTGTTCTAGCGTGTTTAACCAACTATTCCACAGGGGTAGAAGAGTAGCGTGCTAATTTACTTTCCTAATCAGAATGCAATTACAAAACATCTCAATCAGTCTTATATAAATTTATTTAACAACTCGTTTGCGTGTTTTAAGCTACAGTAATGCAATCTATGGCGTTCGTGTTTAGCATATTATTGTCGTAGACTGAAATAAAAAAGACTGTTGGTCGTGTCTGGCTGACGGTCTTCCCCTCTATCGGTCGTCGACTCAATGACAATAAATCTTTTAAGCTCTTTGAAGGTCTCCCGTGTGTTCTAGCTGTATGAACAGTGTTTACATTGATGATGTTATTATGTGATAATGACCATGCGTTATTTCACCCTCTTCCACTGTATCGCAGTTTCAACTACCATTTTACTCCAATAATTTCAGGTTTAAAGGACTATATTACTAACGTCATAAACAACAATTTTTATTTCATGACATTCTACAAAGCGTACTAATAAATGAACTTTTAAGTTTTTGTTGTGCTATCTGACATTTTTTACATTTGTATTAGATAGTAAAATAGTAATTTTAAATATGCAAGCGTCCTCCTCGATGATCTCCACACTCGTCCTGCGTTTTGCATCGCTCTGATATTTACGTAGATATGTGAGGTTATGGGTATTTAACAAATAACCCCGTATATCCGTGGCTATATTTAGGCAAATTAAGTTGGATGCTCTTTAAGCATCGTCTTACAGCTATTTGAAGTTTGTTTCCTAGTACCGGAAAGTAACCAGTACTATATACTCTGTCTAGGTATTCTGTAGAGGTGTAGGAAGATAAATGAGCACCAAGTGCCTGTAAGGCCGTGCAAAATTGGCTTGAGTATTGCTCGCTTCGGAGTTATTCACAGTTATTTACTTCCCAGCGTTATACCGTAAAACTGTTCCTCCTTCATCGATTTTGCAATGGATTCGTTCTCTCGATGTGTATTAAGGCACTATTAAATGTAAAACCGCGAGGGGTGATTAATAAGTAATCACGATCAGTGATTAAACTTTAGTGCCCTCAAATTAGACGCTTATAGAAGCAGAGGCTGGACTGTGGCGCGGCTGCCACATGTACATTTTACTTCACTAATTGTGATTGCTTGCAAAAGTATGAACAGTTGTGCTGCGACTGCGATTCGAGATATTGTATGAAAATTGGTACTTAGTGGCCACAGGCACAGCCATAGACGATTAATCATATTCACTCTTCTATAAGCGTGAATATGACTGAAATAAGAACAGGCGGACAAAATTTTACACAGATCCGACATCGACAAGTACCCGATGGCGACAGACCGTGCAGAGGGCGGCACTGCGTGTTGTTAAATCGCTGAGCAATTTTCAATTTTTTGAGATAAATGTGGATTTAATAACTATTGGGCTCCAGTTGAAAATTAAAATTTAGCAGACTCTCTGTAGTACCTACTTAAGAGAAATATCTCCATATTAAAATTATGTGTACATTTTAGACTTTTATTCAAGTCAGTTTTCAGGATTTCATTTGATCGGGTAAAGTACATCCTATCATGTAACAAATTAGCACATTCTTTAGACAATGTCCTTAGGTGGAATGCATATTTCTTGTAAATCCCTTATTTAAAAGTAAATAATAACCTAAACCATTTAATTAGCAAACCAGTTTATCCCGGTAACTCGCATTAATGAGAAAGTGCCTTTATTATGCAAGCGTACTCTTATGGCTACACAATAAATCACAGGAACAACGCATCTGACGTCTGAAGACTTCCTATGGGGTAAAAGCTGTTGCCATTCAATTCGATTTTATATGCTTTTTAAGTACCATATGGCTGAAGTACAGGCGTGCTAGCCTTAGTTTCCAAATTCGAATTCAGTGACCATCAATGACATGTTAACAACATAATAAGCATGTTATAAATAAACTCCATCTTTGTATTTACAGGCTTAAATTTCACAATAAATAACATGTAGGTGTTATATAACACTGACTGTTTACAGAGACAGCGTTTATTGAATGAAATAACACATTGTTAGATACTAAATTAATGGTCATATTTGGTGTAGACACTCTGTGGACTGATTTGTATATTGTCACATGCTAAATTGGTTCTTATTGACATTTCAGTAAATAGAGGTTAATTATTAATGCAAATTGAATATCGATTTTGCACACCAATATATCATTTACCTCATACTGTAGGTGTATTGGAATTATCTGCATCATATTGTGTAAAATGTGTTGCCACTGCGAATCATCATTTAAGAAATTTTTACTATTTGCTGAGGTGTCTAACAGCACTGGCAGTCATGCCGTGCCTTCCTGCCATTTTGCTACTGACATTAATATACCAACAACAAATACATGAGAACACAACATACGCACATTCAGTTTTGATACATGTACATCCATTTTCACTACATGCATTTTTACTTTTTTGATTTTTATTCACATTTCATTTTTATTTACGCCTAGTTAAGTCTATTGTATTTTTTATTCTTTTTTTATCTGCTTGGACGAAGCGACATCATCCTTGTTATTTATTCGGTTCCACTGAAAACCAGCGTAACGAGGTGTTTTCACACGTCTTGTTACAAAAAGCTAGGTGGAGAACATTTTGGTGACTTTTAAATGTAATTCTTTTATTTTGTGTTTTATTCTGAGGTTATCATACTTTTCGTTACCATTCTGACATATATATTTTGTCATAAAGTTACCAAATAAACTACTTTTCTTTCTTTCTAAACAGGCGCCACGACACTGGAGTTGCGAAAATCATCTTTGCGCTTCATACTATGTAAATGAAATATTATTCAGTAAGTAACAATATTAAAAATAAAGTTTTTGGAAGAGAACAATTCTTCAGAGTGGCACAAAATCTTATTTTTGCCTACGTGAAGTAGTACTTTAGTAGCAGCAGAAAGGCTCATTCAGGTAAATACTGACACTATACCTATTTCTGTCACCAAGCAGTAATGTGTGCATTATTGCGTTTCAGTTTTGAAGGTTGCTGGTGATTTTACAGGTACACGGGACTTTTCTACTTATGGCTCTTGGTGACGGGTGCAGTAGCAATGTCCCGCAGATCTTTGGGATTTTAAACTCTAAAGGGCACTGCTACTATTATGGACAGTCGTGACGCTTACCACCAGGCGCACGACTCTTTTGTCCCGCCACTTGGTGTTACAAAAAAAAAACAAATCAATTTGCTGGGCATTTAAATAATCGCTGGTCAAATGAAATATAGTGTGTAATGAAATTCGTTACAACATTTATAAAAACAAAGGTAAATGTAAATGTAAATGTAAATGTAAATGTAAAGGTAAATGTAAAGGTAAAAATAAATAATTATTTACTTTACTTACAGTTTCTAAATGAACAATGGTAAAATATTAACCACAAAAAAAGAAAAGAAAAGCATTTAAAGAATCAGTAATGGAAATGGCATCACGACACTCGGTTATCCGGAAACCACCGCAATATTTTATAGATTTTGCATGGAGGCTCGCTTTCGTTTAAGGGTTAGTATTTCGGAGTTTTGTTACCGTGTATTGTGAAAATAACTCATCCATTCTTAATGCTAAAGTCGCCGTTTCAATAGCGATGCTGGAATTATGAACGTAGCTATTAAAACCTTATCGTATTCTGAAATACTTAGTTAACAGTATCAACCGATAAATAAACAAAATAACGAGTTTTTAGGTTTTCGCGATTGTTACACATAGGAAATGTTGAATGAATTGACTGAGTCAACCGTGACCATGGGACCTGTAAAGGGCCCGAAACGTCGGTTTGTTTGAAAAAACAAATATACGCGATTTAAATCCGGAAAAATAGTTTCATTTCCTATAAACAAAATAAGTTTATTTGCACCAACAATAAACTCCCCAGGCTTTTCGTCAAGTGTGAAACTTCGTTAACTTTTCGTTCGACTGAAGCAATACGAATTAATAAAGTTTTTGATAGAAGGGTTCTTAAGATTATGAGACTCGTATTATATATAAGTTATTAATACTGCATTTGTTCGGTGTTAGACACCACAGTGAACAGACGTCTTTACGCTAACTGTCCGAACATAACCAGTGATAAGACCTCCATCTTACGGTGTTTGCGTGTAGTTATCGTGTCAGTGTCGTTGGTCTTCCTCGTTTCTGGCCGACCAACTAGTAAGACCTTTCGCATATGGACCGCAACCCGTGTGATCGGTGTCTCGCACGATTGGTTTTTGCAATTGTCTACAAGTGTCTAGTGTCATCATCGGTAACTCCTTGTCGCACTTACGCACTGGGACCGTAAGGTGCTCCCCTAGCGGGTTTAGAGCGAGACAATACATTGCGCCTCGTCAGTGACGTCTACAGAGGGGACCTCTACAACTTGGCAAGAGCTACAAGCTACGATCGGCTGCGTACTTACGGGGAAGCTAAGCCGCTACAATTCTGCACCTATGCGAATTTACTCAGTGTCGTAACTGCATAGGATTCGTGGAAGAAAGGGGAGAGGTGAGAAAATTCTGTTGTATACACTATCCATCACATACTCCTCGTGTCGGCACAGCAGTACCTCTTCTACATATTTCCTGAGAGCATTGTGAACATAGCACGCAAAGATGAGGAACTGCGCGGGTTGTAATCAACACATTAACATAGGTGAACTACTAGAGTGTTGCAAATGTAGGGGCAGGTTTCACTATACGTGTGTAAATATTACAAAAACACACTTTGTGACCCATAAACAGGATCTCGAGCGCACCTGGATATGCCCAGAGTGTGGACTTATTACCCGACGCGTACCAAAAAATGACCACACTCCTATTCGAACCCATATGACTCCTTCAATGGTGGATGATACAGTGGGATTGATTGATGATTCGCTTCGTGTTGAATCGGAAAACCATGGGAACTTACCCCGCACCGTCCTTCCAACATGTAACGCAGCCGCTGGTGCCATATCGATTGAGACGATCCTCGTTGAATTGCGCGAGTTCCGCTCACTGGTCACAGCTCATTTCAAAAAGCAAGATGCTCGACTGGACATGTTCACAAACGACATTAAAGACCTTCAAATGTGTTTTAAGAACCTCCATCAGAGTTGTTCTTCTCTGAAATCAGAGTTCGATGAATTGACTGCAACAGTGCAGAATTTAACAGAGGAAAACAACTCCTTCAGAACCATAACCGAACGCTATGACAAGCGATTACGCCAGCTCGAATCGGCAACTTCTTCTATAGAGCAGAATTTGGCTGCTACCAGAATACGCGTGGATGCAGTTGAGGGCGGAGCCGTGAGTATTACATGTCCGACGGTTACCAAAACGGATAAACAAACAACACAAGTTGCGCGCAGTAGTTGTAACGAAGCCACATACTCCGCGCCCGTTCACATCCTCGAGGAATCTCGTGATCATCAGGCTGAAACTTGTGATAGTCTTCATAGTGCGCCGGCGAGAGAACATCAGAGGCGTCGTGCATCGCGCATCCGCCGTTCTGTAATAAAAGCTACGGGTGAGGCTGACGCGGAACTAAGACCCAGTGAGCCTGTAAAATACATCCACATATGGAATCTTCACGTTAGTACCACCGCGGAGAACGTCCTGTCGTATATGAGGAAGAAAATTGAAGGAAACACATTTACGGCGAATGCACCTCCACAGTCTCACGAATCGCATAAGTGTTTCATTGTTGGTGTTCCGGCGGAGCACTTTGCATATTTCATGTCACCAGCTAACTGGCCTAAGAATGTATCGCTACAAGAATGGTTTATGTACAGAAATAGACGAACCCATGCGAGCACCTCCTCCGGTAGAACATTTTTTCGCCAAAAAAGTAAAGAAACCATTCCATAAGGTAGAACTTTATTACCAAAACGTGAGGGGTCTCAACGGAAAGAAAGACAAAGTCAAAAATACATTAGCAACATTTCCAAGTGACTTACTGTCGTTAAGCGAGACTCGACTGAATGACTCAGTACACGACTCCGAAGTGTTTCCGCCTGGATGGAATGTCGTACGATGCGACCGCTGCTTGCGTGGAGGTGGAGGAGTCCTGCTTGCGGCGCGCACTCCCTATGTGCTCCGCCCCCTACAGTGTGATGCTGATCCCTATGATGAACATGAGATGGTTTGTGCGATGGTATCTAAGGGGTCAGTGCGTTTTGTCTGTTGTGTGGTGTATTTGCATCCTCGAGTGCCTGTATCTTCGTATTATGCTGTATTCAATTGTATTGAAAAATTGTTACAAAAATATTACGATCTACCTATGATCGTTGTTGGCGATTTCAATTTATATTCAACCACAGCTACAGTTCGTAATGACTTTGATTTGTTTTTATCATCTTGCAATTTGACACAAATGTGTAATGTTATGAATAGTTTAGGACATTTATTAGATTTAGTTTTGACAAATCAGGCGATGTCAGAGGTTTCAGTTGTCGAGGCAATGTGTGGTTTGGTGTCTGATGAAATGCACCATCTACCGCTTGATGTCTCTTTTGGCTTACCCAATTTGAACCGCAAATATTCAAATTCTGCAGGCTCCGTCGTTATGCCGAGGGTTAGGGATTTTCGCAAGGCAGACCTATATGAACTCTACATGAAGATGTCTCACATGGATTGGACGCCCTTGTATGACATCGGTGATGTAAATGAGGCTGTCAACTATCTATACTCAAATATCAACACTGTCATAGAAGAGGTTGTACCATATAAGAACTTTAACAAATGTACTAATTATCCGGTATGGTTTTCTTTCGACACAATATCATTAAATAAACTCAAAAACAGGTATCACAAGTTGTATAAAGAAACAAATAATCAACTATATTATGGTTTATTCGCCTATTACAGGAAAATGGTTGATAAAAACTCACAAAGTGATCTAATTAACTATTGTAAAAGAGTTCAAAATGGTATCAAACACAACCCCTCTTCATTCTGGTCGTTTGTGAAGAGACAACAACTATCCTATCAGCCTGCTACATTTGATTGCTTGGCTCCACAAGAGATTGCAGACTCGTTTGCTCAATTCTTCAAAAGTGTTTTTCTGCCAGATCTCCCTCATCTTAGCGTCGAGGATGCTCGTCTCAGGTCAGCTGGTTGCGCTCTACATGCCACCTCCCAGCAAGATGTCCAAGTCAATGAAATCAGTGAGAATGATGTACGAAAGGCTATCAGACGATTAGCACCTAAACTCACACAGGGCCCTGATGGAATCCCTCAGTTTGTAGTCAAGGACTGTTGCGATGTGTTTGTCGAGCCGCTCTGTTATATATATAACCTTTCCATCAGATCCAATACGTACCCTCAATATTGGAAGGCATCTAAGGTTATACCCATCCACAAGAGCGGCTCGAGAAGCGATGTTCGCAACTACAGACCTATTGCTATCCTTTCAGTGTTTGCAAAAACTTTCGAAACGGTACTCTGTAAGGCCATAACTTCACAACTTCGCGGATGGTTTTGCGAAGAACAGCACGGTTTTTTGCCGCAACGCTCTACCACTTCCAACCTATTGAATTTAACAACATTGATAGGGTCTAATATTGATCACAAAACCCAGGTAGATGTTGCCTATTTCGATTTCCGCAAGGCCTTCGATCGTGTCAACATTGACCAATTACTTGTAAAAATGGGCGTTGCAGGTTTTACGGCTCCTTTAATGATTTTTTTCAGGACGTATTTTAAAGATAGAACACAGTATGTTGACTATGGACACGTCAATTCGTCACCTTATGCTGTTACTTCTGGCATAGGTCAAGGTAGCAGTCTCGGTCCCCTCCTTTTCTTGCTGCTTATTAATGATCTCCCCATGTCTATAAAGTCATCCATATGCCTTATGTTTGCTGATGATGTTAAACTTGCTATGCCGGTGAAGGGCACTGAGGATGTCGATCTATTGCAAGCAGATATTAACAGCATTTTCGCATGGAGCCAAGTTAACGGTTTAGAGATGAATATCGATAAGTGCTCCGTAATGTCGTATTCTCGCAAAGATCCCATCCTAAATGAGTACACTATCGGTGGAATGTCCCTCGATCGAGTGCAGTCTGTACGAGATCTGGGAGTAAGATTTAATTCACAACTCAAATTCGGTGACCATATTATCGATATTTGCAATTCTGCATGGAAAAGTCTCGGCTTTATAAAACGACAATCCAAGCTTTTCGATCAACGCGAGGTAATTTGTAACCTATATAATGCCTTTGTTCGTAGTAGGTTGGAGAGTGGCTGTGCAGTCTGGAATCCCCACAATAAATTATACATCGCAATGATAGAACGAATCCAGAAGTCATTTCTGCGGTTTTTATACAAAAAAGTTCATGGGTATTATCCCTATATGTACCCCACATCATTTATCTTGGGAATGGTGTCTTATAGATCTTTGGAGGTAAGGCGAAAGCTTGCAGTGGTTAAATACATCTTTTGCTTAATAAGGGGATATCTCAGTAACCCCCCTCTATTGGCTCAGATACCTTTCTTTGTCCCGCCAACACCGCGATATGTTCTGCGCCAACGTAGACATCCCTTGTTCGCGCTACATCTAATCCGTACGGAGACACTAAGACGGACACCATTCTACGAGACTCTAGCCGTTATTGAATCTTTGAATCAAATTGAGGACACTGACGTGTTTAGTAACACTAGGACGAAGTTTCTGACATCGGCTGGTTACTACTTGGAGTCGGTCACCGCCCAAAGCTCTGTGATCGATATTCAGCAGCTTCGTTTTTGCAGTGATTGACTCCAACCAATATTGACTATGGCTTGCATGTTTGGTTTTTACTGTTAGTGTAAGTTGTATATTATAAATAAATAAATAAATAAATAAATTTGTACAGACGGCAGCACATTAAACTACACATTGACAGATCTTGTTCCTTTGCACTGGAGGCGATATGAAGAAAAGTGTATATATAGCTTGATGTGCTGTTGAATGTAATTGATTCATCGCTGTGGGGTGTTGAACGCCGTTCGACCTTGAGGCACTCTATTAGAGAGTATGCATGTTCAGCAGTGTGTCACTGATGATGACAAATGTGTCATTAACATCTATTAATATAATAAATATAGTACATTATTGCAGAGCCCGGGAGTTGAAAGGCCGAGCGCTTACGTGGCCATGTATTAATACAAGTCAAACAATCCCCGTTCCCGCCGAGGCTTATATGGTGCTTTTCTCAAACATTGTGAGAAAATAATAGAAGACTAAAGAGAAGAAGATGTATAATAGAAACAGTAAAAGAAAAGTTAAAAGGAATATTTGACTTAATTCTTCCAGACACATTTAATAGTAGTTTGCTGAACTTCTAATGATGTGGTTAAATGTGTATCCATTACTGTACATTCGTTATCGCTCTTCTCACTAGAACTTATTTTCGCGACGAACATAGAAAAAAGATTCAAAAAACAGAAAAAACCAAAGTACTTTATTTTACCGACTTTTTTTTAAAAAAAGCTTAGTATTTTTAAATCTCTAAAGTTTTGAATCTACATACTAATAATGAACTATAAAATAGACAAAAGAAAAATATATCCAGCCAACTGCCAAGTATTCGTAATTGATAATGTTTGGTTGGATGGATGATTGGTTTGATGATTGGATGGATGGTTGGTTGGTTTGGTTGGATGGTTTTCATACTTGCTTTGCAGACCTTGGCAGGGAAGAAGTCGCACGGTGCATAAATGACAAACTTTCCGTATTCGTTTTTTGAAAGTAATGCAAACATTTCTGAGCATGTTTGAGAAAATAGAATTTCCGAAAATGTTTGTAGACTTTATAACTGAGGGAAAGATAGAAGGAACGAGAAGGAGAGGAGACCGATAATAGCGTTCAATGAGAAAATAAAAAGTAGATCGAAATAAGCAGCAATAAAAAATTCAAGGAGCTGGCTGTAGAACGTGAGAAATGGAAGAGGTTCCTTCAACAAGAGCATGACTCTTAAATAAGATGATGATCTCATTAAACTTTCTAAAAAATATTTTATAAATAGTTTCAATTAGCATTTCGTACTCTAACAGTATTTGAATTTAGCTACGACTACATAGTGGCGTATTTGAATGTACTTATCTATCTATTAATATTGGGGACTTCGTATAGGCAAGCAGTCGGATTTACTTTTGTTTGACGTGTCGTGTCGTGGCGCGTCAGAAACCGTTCTATAACCGATATCGGTGTCATACTCCCTACAGAAGCAGTGAAGTCAGATTGCGACACACTAATATAAATTTAACCATATTAAATGTATGAAACCGATACCGTTATGACGCGTCACGACACGACACATCAAACAAATGTAAATACGGCTTTACATCAGGGCCCTAAGTCTGATAATTTTCTTGAAATTATTGGTCATTGTAATTACATTGAGTGGTTATGTTCGAGTACACAATATTATTGTATAGGCCATCACTACGATAAGATTAAGGCTAATTTTACCTGTCAATAAAGCACATAAGAGTGTGTAATTTTACCTATCGATACGGTCTAGTATTTATGTGGTCTGTGGATAAGGCACACAATTATAAATATGACATAAAGTTATGTCGCATCCATTTTAATTATTTTGTCAAAAAAATTATCTTTATAAACATTGACTTACAAATAAATGGACGACGGGTCTAATACAAAAACCACGAAAAAATTATCCCAAGTCAACCTATTTAAACGTAGTGACATGTAAAGGAATATGAAAAAGCTAAAACGTTGAATTTAAATTGTAATGTCATCGCAGTACTGTCTAATTTTGCTTGCTTCGCTGTCAGTCGAACAAACGAAGACTAATCAATCGTATACAGAGCGTGAGTGACGCTCTGTATCAGATTTTAACGCCCTATAAGTTCGGACACTTTTTAGCGCAGACCCGACGTCCATATATAAGTAAGTCAATGTTAAAAATATTATTTTCACTCTGCGAATGACATCAAATTAAGCTCATTACGAAATCAAGGACGAATAAATGTTGGAAGCGCCAAACAATTTTTACGGCAAGTAAATCACACGAAAATAATCGTAAATCTGTCAACAGTACTCAATGGTGCACATTGATGGGTTTTATTACAACTAAGTACTATTTTTATTGGACGTAAACGATGTAATTGCATGTTTTTCTATTACTGTGACGTGCTAGACTTATATAGAGTCGCATTTATAAATTAACAAGTGACGGGACGAATAAGTCGTGCGCTTGATGGAAAGCGACACGCCTGTCCTTATCAGTTGCGGTGCCATTGAGAGCTCTAAATTGCAAAGATCTGAGGGGCACCGCTACTGCGCCCGTCACACTGAGACCTAAGTTAACAAGTTCCGTGTGTCCAGAACCCATAGACCTTCACAACCGCAACGCAGTAATGCTCGCATTAATGCACGCATTACTACTTGGCGGCATAAATGGATAAAATGGTAGTACCTCCATCTTAGAGGATGGAAAAAAAATTAAAGAACTTCCAAGGACGAACTCTTTCACAGGTAGCTCTACTGTTGCAAAATTATGATCGACAATGTCAAAATAAAATAAATAGTTAAAAAATTAAAAATTAAAATTGAAACTGTTCATTTCAAATAAGAACAAAAAAAAACATCATTCATATTTATGGCAGAATCCATTATGGCAGAATCTTATAATTAAATTACTATTACCTTTTTGTTGTGAGTTGCGTTTATACATCAATTGAATTATTTGCTTGGTTGTGTATCTTTTCTATGTTATGGATCTGTCATTTAAAATCTTTTTAACATGTTTTTCATTTGCACGGGTTTTTTAATCAATTATTTTATCTACAAAGATTTTTGGTAAGTTTTTAATAAGCCTGCTTAGATTAAAACATTTGAAATCTGTAGGGCTAGCACAATAGGGCGCGACTTGCGCGAGATCGACATAAAGCGCGAAATACTGCTATTCTCGCATAGAGATAGTACCCTTTATGTCGCTTTCGCGCTAGTCGCGCTCTGTGGTGATAGCCCTACTGGTCCAACAAATGCTGCGATGAATACTATAAGCTACGTAGAAGATACACACATATAATAGTATATATACAACGGGCAGCGAGCCCACTAACTGATTAGATAGATACGGTGCAATTGCAATGAAGTGTGATGCCAACGTGATCCATTGCTCGTAATTCTATAAATAGTATATTGAAACCACGAATCAAGACTCAAAATGCATTTGACTGACTAGTTTTCATCGAAAGGCGTAACAACATATGAATCTGCTGAAGCACACTGTGTCTTTATGATATTTTAAATGTAATGAATGTGATAAATTATATTAGTTATTACATATACCCATCAGTTTTCCTAAGTTGTCCCTTGACCTCATGCAGTATTTCGATTGTTCGTATAGGCACAGAAAACTCCATTGCTAGAGACGTATTAATTGTCGGTGATTTAATATCACATCGTACCATAATAGTAGTGAACAGAATATAGTATTCAAATAGACAAATATCAGGGTTTCTGGTAAGCACCTCGCGAAATGTATAATCAGTTCTATCACATCACACTAATCGGTTCTAATATTTTAAATGTAATGAATCTGTTAAAATACGTATTATAGCCATTATCATACATAAGCAAGAAATCAGTTTTCTTAAATTGTTTCATAGTCGATAATTAGAGCTCATTTCGTACCTCGATAGTTCTTATAGGTACAAAAAATTCCGTAGCTGGAAACGAATTATTGACATGATGAAAATATACCATAATAGTAGCAAATTCTGGTAAGACCTAGCAATATATACAAATATATATCATCCACTTCAACTTATCAAGCTGATCGCTTCCAACCTATTTCCAATATATTTTCCTCACTTTTACTTAAGGTGGGTAATCTTGCAGGTGTGAGTCAACCACACCATGCCATAAAAGCGGTCATAAAGAGGACTGTACCTCGTTAAGACCGACACTTCCCGCCGACGATACAATAAAGTCACTTATTGAAAATAACCGCACCTCGTTTCCTCTTTGGTGAAGATTGCGCCTCTTTATTGCCGCGCTGGACGGTGTGGTTTTATCTACTGTTGTGTGGAATTTCTCGTTTAGTAATTTGGAGTGTCTTAGAAAAAACAAATGGTTACATTTAGCATATTGACTTGGACAAGAGATTTACGACTTAGTACAGACATGTTATATTTACATCTCACCAGTAGGCACACTCACCAACTAGGCAAAACAAAAAAGCTATACTCTCGCCAAATTCATTAAAGAATGAAGAGATTGTAGACCGCTAATGTGCCGTGACCAGGATCACGGCAATAAAATAAAATACTCCGGTCCATGTAACTTATTTCATAAGTAAAGTTGAAAGAAAAAGAAAGAAAGAAGGCTGTAACAAGAGAAGGGTCTAGAAACAGGTACAACGCTACAAAACACTCCCTACTATAAACGTGAGACAGACTTACCTCGAAAGGACCGAGTTATACAATATTACTAGGTTAGATTGATATTAAATGTGGCACATGATTTAGATTGGGAACTGGTAAAAGGCTCAAACTTAGACGAGCAGGAGTGCTCGCTTCAACGATTAAGCGAGAGTGACGACGGAACGAAGCAAAATGAGAATGACGAGGCAAAGGAATTAAAGAACGATTAAAAATTTGAAAATAAGTGGTCAGGAACCAGAGAAAAGGTGATAAAGAGGCTGGGTCACGATGGAGGGGGTCACATCGTTACAAGAATGCTTAATAACAAAATGTTGGCAACTAGGCAACCAATGATGGCATAGAAAAAGATTTTTTTGTCGATGCCTGAGTGAGTGATGAGTCGATGGAATTTTGGTAACTAGGTAATTGAGTTATGTAGAAGTAATATTTACTTGGCTAATAAGTTATTAAATTATATTAAGTCTTTATATTACTAACACCTATTGTATTTATATTTACAAATCAAAAATTTTTGTTTGTTGACATTTAATTTACATCAAATTAGGCTAGAGTATAAATGGTTGTATGAATAACGGCACTGTAGTCTGTCAAGGTCTATAGCATCTATCCTGAGCCAGGGCCTATTCTGTTGAAATACTGGCTAGATTGTACTTCGTATTCTGTAATCAAAATTTGTGTTCTTATATATTATTCAAAAAACTTGTTTGTCATGTATTCACTTCAAATTAAATCACCTACTAGTAAACAATATTTTTCCAATTTTCTCCACGAAAACCCCACAAAACGTTATCAGCACGAGCTTTCGTAATGGAAAAAAATATTTGCAGTATGGAATAATTGTTTTATGTGAACTGTTGAAGCGAATGATATTTGAAATGATATTTGTTCCGACTTCCAACTTCTGCAGAAGTTATGTCACGAAAATATGCCTCACAGATACGTATAAGGTAGAAGGTTCTATTTCTTCTTCTCTGCCCTACTTTTATCTAAATAATAGGGATATAGTTCCTGGAAATTCAAGTTGCGTAATTATTTGATGCATGAGGATTAGTATTTGTATATACATTCCCGTATAGAAGGATATTCCGAAGGCCATAATATTTCTGCAGAAGTTATGTCACGAAAATATGCCTCACACTAGAAGGGTGAGCTATAACGCAAGTTAGAAGTGCAAAAACAGCGTCGGAAGCCTGGACTGCTTTACAAAATGCATTCGAGGACAAAGGTATGGGTCGTCGCCTTTATTTAGAAAGAAGACTGTATAGGCTTAGCGTCAGTGATTACCCTGATATAGAGACGTACATAAATGCAGTGATATCGACTGTACATGATAATAATAATAACGTACACACTCAACATAGTCCCACACTAGGGAAACCCTATGTCGCGGGTGCCATGGACACACACATAGACAATTACAAATTAAACCCAAACTCACGAGAAAAATAAATGTAGGCCATACAAATATTTTTCCCGGCCCGGGAATCGAACCTGGGACCTCTGCGTGGCAGTCCGGCATGCCATAACCATTCGGCCACGGAAGCAGTTCATCTACATGATGATTCATCTATGTATATGAGCAGATCTATCTGATATAGGGAAAAACCATAAAGATACGTCTGTAGCGGCTATTGCACTCGGAGGACTTACATCCAGGTTTGATCCCTTGATTATGGCCCTAGAAAATAGCAATCAGAACGTTACTACACCTCTAATAAAGACTAAACTTCTAAATAATTCTATCGAAAAGTTGAGATTCGATCAAAAAGGATTCTGCTCTGCGTTCTAGAGATATTAAATCCAGAAAACCTAAGATTGTTATTGCCTATTGTTTGTTATGACTGCAACAAACCTGGTTATAAACGATCAGATTGTCAATTGGAGAAGAACAAGAAAAAGGCGTAAGAATCGACTTCATTACAAACTCTTGGTACAAATGTAGATGTCAGTGACAATTATGGGTGTGTGTTGAAATTATGGCTAGATTGTACAAAAAATTGTGTTCTTACATATTATTCAAAAAACTTGTTTGTCATGTGTTCACTACAAATAAAATCAATAACTAAACGTAAATAACGTTTTTCCAATTTTCTCTACAAAAACACCACATTTTCAACACAAAATTGTTCAAATTTTAGATTTATAAAATTTTAATATTTACAAATCTGTACAAATTACTGTTTTCTTCTATTTTAAGTTGAAATATGTAATGTTTACGATGTTTAAAACTAGTGAAACAAAAACTTTTAGTAGGTTATTATACAGCTTCTGCATACCTGGATGACAAAAATCCGTGGTAGTGAACCGTTTAACTCTTGCAGGTAGTCTCGATTTAAGATGTTTCAATTAAATATTGTAATGATAAATGTATTCAAATCATTGACTTACAAATAAAAATGTATATATACAAAGAGCAACCCCTAGAGTTTCTTGCTCATTCTTCTCCGGGGAATCTGCCTAACGAATGATCAGTAGAGTTTAATCAGTATGATGATTTCAAGTCTAATTTGCTTACCTATGAAATAAAGATTACTTATTTGCATTTGACTTTGACTGTGTATATTTCACTAATAAGTGAAAAACTGGATGACCGATATAATAAAGGCGTTTCAGGAGAAATTAAATATATAATAATAAATTAATAAAATATAAATAAATAAATTATATATATACTTACAGCTTTTTCTCGTCGATTTAAGCCGATTTCGAGTTAATAAGTGTGAGAATTCCCGTATGAATAGAGATAAGTTTTTTATTATGATATCAAGCGACGTAACGAACAAGTCGTGCAACTTGTTCGTTACGTCGCGTCGTTGAGTCGACGATGCCAGGTGAAAAGCAAAAAGCGAATTTTCATTACACACTATATTTAATTTGCCCTGAGAGATTTTAAATGTCCAGCAAATTGCTTTATTTCTTTTTATATTACCAAGTAATGGGACAAATAAGTCGTGCGCCTGTCTGGTGGTAAGCGTCACGCCTATCCATGATAGTTGCAGTGCCACTCAGAGCTTTCAATCGCAAAGTTATGAAGAGCATTGCTACTGCGCCTGAAATTTACGGTAACAAGTCCATGTGCCTGTAATTTCACGAGCACATTTAACCCTTCAAAAACATATGCAAAATCAAATCAGGCAAATAGATACCCTTTTGTGAAATCATGGAATAATTGCATTGTTCTATATTTTTGGCGTGTAACAAGCAATTTCCTTTCTATCGTAGAGTATTATTTAGAAAAAAGATTTGTAAGTAAAAATATAACTATTTGGTTTTGATTTCACACCTTTTAGTATGACGCATATAAAAAACATTACCGAATTCCGATTTTTTCAAATATCTAGAACAACGTTTTGATTTGTATAACGTTAAATACGCTTGATTAAGAGCGTAGGGGTTAATTAAAAATAAAACTGTAAGAGCTTACGATTTAAGATTCTTTTCACTCGAAACTTTCGTTGGAATAGATTTGTCGGCATTATAATACATTTCATATTCTATTAATTTGCAAAAGTATATAATATAATTGTACAAAAATTATCTCATTGGCATTATAAAAGCAAAAAGTTTGCGTAAGATGACATCAGCTGTATTGTTCAAAGGACTTTGGAACTACAGCTCAGGAAGTTTAGGCAAATTGGAATTTTCGGCCATTGTTCGGACCAGTTTCTCGTAGGACTGTGTTAATTAAACGGGGTTAGAAAAGCAAGGGACTTGAAGTTGTAGTCGTCTGTGAGAAGGAATAATTTATAGTATGTAACGTGTATAGCCATGTATCACAACTATATTGTACGTATTTTATCGTTTATACTTTTCTGTCGGTTTGGCAAAGGTTTGTTTTTTAATGAGCGGATTGCTACCTCGCCGCACAACCTCCATGTTGCTGCAGGATTACACCCATCGTTAGGTTGATGTCACACGGGCGTTGCCGGTGCGTTGCGTCGTCGTCACAAAACTATTATTTCAACGGACTGAGTGCCACACGAGCTGTTCCGTTGACGCGCGCTGTTTGAACGCACCGTGTGACATGTCGTTCTGATTTATACATATGTAGTACAACCCGAGTTACGCCGACGCAACGCCCGTGTGGCGTCTGTCTTAGTCAGCGAGTACAACCTATTTAGTTGGACAGCGTAGAGTGCGTCTGGTGAAATTACAGGCATATGGGACTTGCTAACTCATGTTTCAGGGTGTCGGGCGCAGTTGCAGTGCCCCTCAGATCTTTGTGATTAAAGCTTTGAGTGGTACTGTAACTGTTATGGACAGGCAAGTGGCTTACCACCAGACACGCGACTTGGTTGTCCCGTTACTTAGTGTTATTTAAGAAAAGGCTGTACTATCTTTCATTCTCCTAACTTCACACTTCTCTATACCATGACGGTCCAGCGCGAGGAAAGGAATGGCGTACTTTCGAGTCGGAGGTAAAGGTTCACTTCGAGTCACTTCGCCAGTGAAGTAAGTATTTTTTTTACATTATGTATATATATGTATTTAGTATGTAGCTATATATATGTATGTTATACAGTATGTTTGTTTAAGTATATATTGAGTTAAATTTTTATAGGTACCGTTTTACTGCTTTACTTTACTACTCTGTGCACCATTAACTGCCCTTCACTTATTGTAACTCCGTAATAATTAGTAAGGTTGCCTGGTAGAGATCGATGTCTAGCGATAAGGGTGCCAATTGTACATTTCACTGTTTAAGTATTGTCTCTGTTTCCTTCGTAAATAATAATATAAATAAATATTAGATAACATCACATACGTTCCTCTGATCCCAAGTAAGTAACAAAAGCATTTGTGTTCAGGAAATCGGCAACAACGGCGGTATCACAAATACTAATCATACCCGAGACAATATAGAAAAGTTAGTTTTTCTACATTGGCCCGGCTTGGGATCGAACCCGTAACCTCAGAGATGGCAACATCAAGATAACCGGTATGCAAGTCTCTCGACTACGGAGATCGTCATTGTGTGCAGTAAAGCTTATACTATTCTATTTTATTCATTTTATAAAGCAGAAAGTTGATATGAAGAACAAATACGCAATTCGAATAAAATAAAATTGACGGAAGCATAACAAAATTCTTATTCAAGGCTTTGGAAAAATTGATAAAATATTGTTTTGAACGGAACTAATTTATTTAATATTAATATGTTTACTATGTTATACATCGTTTATCTGTTGAATTCCCTGCTTATTATGATTCAGTTACAAAATTAAATTATGCATGATATTTGGTTTATTATCTACATACTTGATAGAGTCATAATAATATTATAATTCGTAATAATACACATACTGTGCCTCCGGCCATAAATGAGATTAAAAAGAGACAATTGTCATTAAAATAATAATGTATAATTATTGGTAACAAAGTCGTTATCATATTTAACTTGTACCTTTAAGCCAGTGAGTACAGCTATAAAATAAAATTAATCTAACCATGAACAAGACTTTCTAGAATAAAATTTTTTAATCGTTATGAATTATTTTAATTCAAAGCTGTATTTACTGGATTTAGAGTTAGGCTTAGTTAAGTGTAGTACGACTTTGTTACTTAAATTTAATGATAATTATTGTATCTTTTTAATCTCTTATATAGCCTAAAGCAGCATAAGAGTATTATGATGTCGAACGTGAAAGCGGATTAAGTATATTTCTTGTCATATTGGTTATTCATATAGCCTTGTAGTGGAATATTAACACTGTGTAAAAAAATAGGTATAAACCCATTTATACGTTCCACTGGTGCGCACGGGCCTTCTGCGACTTCTCATGGTAAATTTCAAATTAAATTTAGAAACCACGGCTTTGCTTGAGAGGCGGTCGTTCAAAACGTTAGACTACCACTGCTTATTAAAAAAAATGTTTAAAATATAATGTAAATAAGATTCGAACTATTTTCTTCCGCCGTCTTAAATTTTCAAAACGCAAACAAGATAACTATGTTGGGAAACTACCTATTTCTAAAAAAAAATCCTACAAATGAATGCCATTGCATATGACGACTATGATGAGTAAAGTGAGAATTAAGGAATTATGCAAACAACAATGTCGGGGTCAAATGATAAACAAGTATGTTTAAGACGAATACCTACCAGTAGTAATGGACGTTAAATATTTCATTCAATAGCAACTATTTCATAGAAGTAATACGTAAATTATTATTACTTGGCGAATTAAAAAAATCCTGTTTTATAACAGGCTTTATCTTTCAAATAGCGAAAGGGTTTTGAAGTATTGATAACTATTATCTAAAGAAAAGCGAATTAATATACATTCACGTTATTATCGTACAATTTGACATTTAAATGCATATATATAAAGTTAAAACTGATACATAAACAAAATTGAATTATTGCATAGAAGAATAATAAAGATAAATATTCTTCTGATAATTATCTTAACCATATTAATTCTTATATAAACTTACCTTAAAACAGTTCCTCCGAAATTAATTTCCAAGCCTCTTAATTTGAAAATCCCGACTCCAAAACAAAACAAAACACAAATTCCTTCAAAACTTTTCACAAACACAATTTTCACTGTTGTTTGAACATGTCTTGCGAACTCGTTTAACTTTTGAGAGTCGCGTAGTCAACTGCACGTCTACTCTCTTTGAACGGTAGAGATACACTGACGATAAAATGAGTGTTTCGCTTTTCCTATCGTGTGACACCGTAATACGCCGCCATAGTTAACGACCATAATACTCACATATTTAGGCTTGTTATAAGATATCATATTGTTTAAACTTGTGATTTTGACGAAATAGTGTATTGAATTACGTTTTGAAGGCATGTAATAACTAATTTGATTAAACGCTCTATACTGTGATCATAAGGCCCATTTAATTTATCAAAGCGTGATGAAGAAGAGCTAGTATGTTTTATAATTAGTGTATATTTTACTTGTTTTCATTCAAGGGAATCAAAATGTCAAAAGCAAATGTCAAAAGCATAAGTAGGTGACAAAATATCGATTACAACAAAAATACCTCCAGTATGGCGTTCGTAGCTAAATCTATAAACATTATCCAAACTCATTATGAAAATAATAAACCTGGGTATAATAAAAACGGGTATTCTAAATACTAATTTTAGAAATTATGAAATTGGGTCCCGAACCTGTTTTATTTACCGTGTGCTGCCTATAAGCAAATACTTAAAATTAAAAAGTCTCTTCTTTTTGTTGAAATTTTCCCTTGTTACGTGTGCACACCCAAATTACATTACCAGCACCGGTAGAGGTAAAATTATTCCTGGTTCAAAATCAGGTAATGTAGCCGGAATGTTTGTTCGCCTTATAAAACCAATATGGCGGACCTGTAATGAACGAGGAAAAAAAGTACTGCCACAAGAAATGTTACTCTTGTTTCGTAGAGGTCCCCGGTTCGATTCCCGGGTCGGGAGAAATATTTGTATGGCCTACATTTATTCCTCTCGTGAGTTTGGGTGTAATTTGAGGTTGTCTATGTGTGCGTCCTTAGCACACGCGATACGGGATTTCCTTAGTGTGGGGTTATGAGCGTGTGCGTTATTATTATTATTATTATTATTATTATTATTAAGGTCTAAAAGATTAATTTTGAATTTTTAAATGGGAGAGGCGGTTTTTCCCGGCAATGGCACAGTCGGCCGGGGTCAGGGACTCAGGTCCAAGAATCGGCGAACAATACGTGCCGTATCGAGCAGGACCGCCTTCTGCATTTGTGCTGGAAGCGACACGCCACAGAAATCCAACCGCCTCAAACTGTTAGAAAGGCTGACTGGAATTAACCCATTTGCGGACAAAACAATTGGGATTATTTCAGTGGAGGCCACATCACACATGTCGGTGATCTCGTGCGCCAGGTCGAGATACTTCCGGCGTTTCTCGGTTTCAGCTTTCACAAGACCCTCGTCATGCGGGATGGTGACGTCCACAAGAAATACCCTCGACTGCGATCGATCCAATATCACAATATCAGGCTTATTCGCAAGAATAGTCCTGTCCGTGATAATAGATCGATCCCAATAGATTTTGGTGCGGTCATCTTCGATTATTGGCTCCGATGAATACTTGTAATATGGCAACCTCTGTTGCACTAGTCCGTACTTGAGAGCGAGCTCTTGGTGTAATATTTTGGCTGCCTGGTTGTATCTGTGCAAGTACTCAGTGTTAGCAAGAGCGGAACAACCGGAAACAATATGCCTAAGTGACTCACCGGGACGGCCACATGCCCGACAAATATCTACTGTGCCGTCCTTTAGGATATATTTCCGATAGTTCCGCGTCTTGATAACCTGATCCTGTATTGCACAGATATAACCTTCGGTTTCCCCAAAGAGGTCCCCGAAACGCAGCCAATGTAGGGAGGCTTTACGGTCCATAAAAGGCTCGTGGAGTGCCTTGAAGTACCTCCCATGGAGTTCCTTCTCTTTCCATACGGACTCGCGGTCAGAGGTGCTAGGCACCACCGGGTCTCACCATTCCTCTTTGGCCAACGATAAGGGAGTTAGCCCTTTATCACATGTGACAACCTCTCCACGAATTACGTCATCCGTCATCGTCAAAAAGTAGTTTCTGAGACTGCATATCTCGCGGTTGTGCATGGTTTTGACACTTAATAGGCCTCTATCTCCACACTTCCGCGGGACATACAATCTCATAACTGACGATCTCGGATGATTATTATTATTATTATTTTTAATATTATTATTTCTAGGAATCTTACGTTTACTACATTCCGTCTACTTTCGTGCTTTTTCTGCCTCACCTCACACCCATACACCAATATTGGAACTAAAAAAGCATTGCAGCAGCTTCATTGCGTGCGTTCTCAGGTAGGAACTGACTGCACCATTTCCGGCTCGGCATTTACGGCTTTGCATTTTCCTATTTTAGAACCTTATCCATTGTGAACGTATATCCAAGGTACACAATAGCTCTTTTACTTATTCAACTTTCTTTTCAACAATTTAAATAACGAATTCTATCATACATAAGTTAGTTCTTTTAAAAACCAATAATTTAGTTTTAATACTTCAGGGAAGAAAAGGTATAAAAGTCAATTTTATCAAAATGGGAACTATAGTATATTATGCTGATTTCAATTTAAAATAAGGACCTACCGAACCCTAATTTCGATAAATAAATCTTTGATTAATTTATTGATCGATTCATTATCGGTAACATTTTACACTCTTGGTGTGATAAGATCACTACTGCAAAATGACATCTTTTCAGGAGACTTTAAAGATACTACAAATGAAATTATACCAAAGGTGCGATATTATTAAAGAAATCCAAAATGTTCAGTTGTACAACTAAATTTGCACGAGGAGGTTTAGGACTCAAGTAGGCGAACCCTTGAATGAATGACTTAACATTTTTTGTTTTAAAAAATGTTTTGTATGGATGTAGTTATTTAAGAGATTGTACAAAATACATTAACCGGTATAGATACTCTGTTCAATTGAAAAACACAATAGTGTAAAGGTGGAATATTAAATTCCTTGCCAGAGGTGTTATGGTCGATTGCTGTTTTGACATCTACACGTCGTCGTATAGTTGAAAAAGCATTGGCTTCTCTCTGCTCGGCTTAGAAGTGATGGACCGGTTTCATGAATAGCTTGCATCCAGCGCATTCTCGCAACCTTCACTACGTCTACGTCTGCCCATGCTGTGTCTTCCAGTACGCGGTCGCCACTCGAGAAAATTTTGGCCCTATCGGATATTTCTTCTGCGAGGAATGTGCCCCGCCCACTACCGGGAGTCGAACCCGGAACATAACACTAGGAAGTTCGCTCCACGGCACTACCCAAAATACCTTGGCAGCTAAAAACACAATTTTTAAAATTGGTTCTATTGGGAGTCGAACCCGGAATCAAGAACTACAAAGTTCACCTGACCCCACCAAGAGCTGTAGCTCACCTAGGTCAAAAACACTTTAGAAAAGTACATTTCCGAAATTTGTTCTACCGGTAATGAAACCCGAGACTTTCTCATCCTGGCAATATTATTTGTATTTATAATCTACAAATTCCTTAAACACGACCACAATAGAGGCGGCAGCAAGCGGCCGCGGGAGACGTCGAGCTGCGCCAGGCGCACTTTCTAATATGCATTATAATATAGAACATATTGTCTACTGAATAAAGTATATATTGCTTCTATTAAAATCGTCGCGTCGGCGACGGTAGACGGTTGGCGGCGCAGCGCGACGCAGCGCTGCGTTTTGCTTTGCTTTCAAAGAAATATCGACTTTGTTTAGTAAACGTGAAATTCTATACTACATTGTATCTACCACGCAATATGCCTTTCAAAGAAATATACCTTATTGTTGAGAAGCTAAGTTACACTTTGCATTGCTGAAGGCGGATCAAGTCGCCGTTGGTTAGCGACGTCGCCAACCGTAACCTACCGTAGGCGACCAGCGCGGCTTTTCTCCTTTGTTTGAAGAAATGTATACTTTATTTAGTGAAAAATATGTTCTATACTATATTGCATTTTATAAAGTGCGCCTACCGCAGCTCTTTGCATCCCGCCGTCACTTACTGCATCTTCGTTTTCATTTGTTTGTTTAATGAAATGTTGCTTTATTTTGTTGATAAAGTTTATCTTGCATTGCTCGCTTGAATGCAGCCCGCGCCTGAATCAAGCCTTAGATCTGAAAAATAGTTTTTTTTATTTTTATTTATTTATTTTAAACACTAAGAATATTACAAAAATATATATACATCACACCCTTAAACCTACATTGGTTTGTCCGGGTGTTGCATTTCCTATTTGAAAAATAGTTTGTTAAAGCTATGGAAACTATAGGGGTGACCGGAAATATCTGTGAAACGATTCTTTCTTTACCTAGGTATAACTAACAAATAGATTTATTCCCGAATTTACCTCACTTAACAATATTTTTCCTTAAATAAAAATGCATTTTCGAACAATTACGTTTACTTTATCAAAAAGTGGCCAACCCCTAATAGTACACAGTCACGCTTTCGTAGAAAATCTGATACTTTTCAATTTGAGTTTGTACATTCGTCCCCCTTTCAATTATAAAAATGTACAATATGTAAAAAGTATTTATTAGCATTCTTTATCAACGTACGTCCTAAAATTCAATGTAAAATCTGATCTCGAGCTAGGGAATATCTTTTACTATGAGTACCAGATCAACGGATTTGTCATGGAAGATAGAAAAGAATGGAAATGGCATCAAGCAACATTTGTATCAAAACCGGTGTCGCGACACGCACTCATTTGAAAACGTAATCTTATATTAGTACTAAGATAACATAATTTTTATTGGTTATAAATTATCGAACGAAAATAGACAATATTAAAAAACTTATGGTAAAAAAAATTTAAACTTATTTGGATCTAATAAGGTTTTATTATTACTAGTCACATAAAAAATAACAATCCTATGAACACAAACTTCTTGGAACAAAAGCAAAAAGTTGACAATCTACAGATAGGGATGTGACATTTAATTGATATCGAAATTATGTTTCATAACTAGCGGAATATTGAACTAGGCATTGCTTTATACTTGCTATAATTAGGGTTAACCGCGGAGTATATGGAAACGGCATTTAAAGCAATTTCTTCGAAACCAGCGTAGCTGACTTTTACACGCACACATTTGTTACCAAATACGCATAAGGTTTTACTCCACGCAAATATTAATTGATATTAGCTACGCAGGTGTGTGCGTATACGTAGCTACATGCAACAATCACAGTATTAATGATTTATTATACTGTCATCGTACTTTCACCAACCTACTAGATTTGAAGTCAATCCGATCACTGAAAGGGTTGAAATATTAAAACACAGTCATCATAAAAATCTTTATTCTCCCTGAAATATAATAATATATTGGTTCAACAATTACCACATTCTGAACTGACTGAACATGACTACACCTATAGCGTCGACGAGCTTGTCAAGATAATGAAGATACTTATTTCCCCAGGCGAAGAAGCGAACCATTTCTTTCCTGAAAACTTGACGAAAAATAACTGACAATGCTTCAGAAATGTTTTCACATTTAGATGTGGTCTATAATTTGTGAATGCGACTCTGAGTTTCATGTCATATATTACCTGATTAACCAAATGATTGATTTCTTAATGAATTTTTCGGTTGTTATTCATATGTACATAATTTAATGTAATGTCATGAATTGCCTAAGTTTATATTTAAGTAATCAAAATTGTTAGCTTTTAAATACCTGTAAACAATTTATGTTTACACACTAGCACCACTATAATAAAAAAAATGTTGAATTAAACCAAAACCGGATTTCTAAATACTGAGTTTCTACATATCGATAATTTGATTACAACACGCGGACCCAGTACAAAGTGTAATACGACAGTAGTGCAAGCAATTCATTGAGCTCCATTTGAATTGTTCTTTTGACGGCGGCGATGGCTAGCAACCAATGTAAGAAAATAGTTTTGTTTCGAAATTATAGTATTACATTGTTCAAAATATTAGAAAATACAAAGTTTTAGTACTTACTGATGAAAGGAAATCACTCCCGGAGTATTTTTTAAACTTTGGCTTCTTACGCGACATGATGTAATGGCATATTTCTATTTTTTCCACTAAATAATCATGTATCACATTTGAACGACGACTGACGCGCTGTTGACACCCATATACCCGTCTGGTGATAAGCTAGGTAACGCGGACCCCGCCCACTAACCAGTCTATTATTAATATTTATGTGGTCTGTGGGATTTGTCTACGGGGCACTACACATATACCCAGACCAGAACCTATTTAGAAAAGCTCATTTTCCAGATGTGTCCTACAAAGAATCGAACCTGAATTCTCGACCAGCGCTACACAAGATAAAGGGTAATTTTTAACTGTCCTCAAAAGAAAACAAAAATTTTTAAGTTATTTCTCCGCGATATATTAAACTCATAATTTCATGATAAAAATGTACATTACATAAATTCCTAATAGAACAGTAAGGAATAAACCAAAAATAAATTCCCTTTAGATTCGATCTTTGATAATAATTTTTCCCCCTCATTATTTATATTTTTTAAGTGGTAAAGACCACTCTAATCTATGACTGATATTATTAATAGAAAAAAATCAGTTACATTTACCTAGGCAAGGAAAACACTGGAAACGATATTTATTACAACGAGCAGTGAGCAAGTATAATATCATTGACAACGAGATAAAAATCATATTTTTTGGGCACGTGTAGAACTTCCTTGCTTGAAGTCAAAATTTTGGCAAAATCGATTTTAACATCAAACGTAAGAAATAAATGTCAAAGATTGCACATTCATCCACGTAAGTTACTGAATAATTATTATTTAGCGTAAAGAGCAAACTTTGAGCTGATGTATTTCACAACTGACAGTAGTTATTGATTCAGTATTTTTACGCGTGAATTGATAATTTATTTCATAATTTATTTACTACTACGCTAATGTAATGTATTTTGTAAAAAACCACATTTTGAAAATTGAGTTTTGAGTAATACCTTGTATGGACGGGCCTCAGTATGCGTCGCTTTTGCCGACTAATCGAAAACATAAGCGTCTCATATTTACCTGCTACGTTTGCCTTTTGGAGTTGCGTCTGTGTTGAGGCCGGTGTGCGATACGTATCATTATGATAATTAAGCCGGCAAACAATTAAGCGGCTCACCTGATGGAAACTGTTAACTGCCACCTATGAACACTTGCGATTCGAGGGGTATATTGTTAAGACGATACATCACCAACAAATCGTAGTAGAAATGGTAATTATTGACTAAATGAGCGGGAAGCATATCCGTTTAAAACATTGTCATCAGTCGTTCAACTGCCTTCCTCATTGTAAATGCGTTGCTGGGCATTATACCCGTGATTGCGCTGTCTAGCTAGCTAGATAGATAGCTATGTAGATAGATACATACTATATACATTTACAAGGCGTTCTATGGCTTGAGGACACGGGGGGAAGTATTTAATTTTTTTTTTCATGATTCCAACCGATGGGATGAACAAGTCGTGCACTACAGTTGCAGTGCTACACAGAGCTTTAAATCATCGCAAAGATCTAAGGGGCACTGCTTCTGCTACTGTCACCCTGAGATATAAGTTGACAAATCCTATGAGCCTGTGATTTCACCAGCATCCTTACCCTTCAAAATCGGAACGCAGAGAAGTGAGCATTACTGCTTGGCGGCCGAAATTGGTCTTAAATGATTAAATCTTATCTGCCTCCGTGGTCGAACGTTTACCACGCCGGACTGCCACGCAGAGGTCCCAGGTTCGATTCCCGGGTCGGGAAAAATAGTTGTATGGCCTACATTTGTTTCTCTCATGAGTTTGGGTGTAATTTGTTGTTGTCTGTGTGTCCATGGCACCCGCAACACAGGGTTTCCCTAGTGCAGGGCTATGTTAGGTGTGTGCGTTATTATTATTATTATTAAGGTAGCAGTAGTTCCCTGAGCGATCTCATTCATAAGGAGCTCTATTCATACTAAGTTATAGATAGGATGGTTAGCTCATGGAGACTTTATTTTATTTTTAAAAGTAAGTAATACTGCATTTAAAGACTTTAAAAGTCGCTTGCCTCATCTGGGAGTCGAGCTGTCTAAATGAGAACAAAACATCCTGTATTTTTATGACGCAGATCAAAAGGGTCAATTACAAGGATCAAGTAGGTCTTAATTTAAAAGAACACCTCTACTGCCTCCGTGGCGAAACGGTTACCACACAGGACTGACACACAGGGGCGTTCGATTCCTAGGCCGGGGAAAATATGTGTATGGCCGACATTATTTTTCTCGTAAGTTTGGGTGCAATTTGTGGTTGTCTATGAGCATGTCTATGGCACTCACAATGCAGGGTTTTCCTGGTGTGGGACTATGAGTATGTTGCGCAATTATACAATTGATTAAAAAAAGAATAACGCTACGATAAGTACATATATAGGGTATTTAAGCAATTAATTTATTATATTCTATAATATGTTTTAAGTGTGGTCCATCTTTTTGTACGCAAGTTTTCAAGTCGTCCACATAGTTGAATGCTTTTTGTATATAATATTTATTATAATAGTTTATAGTAATCTATTAGGACATTACAATACTGTAGTCCTTGAAGACAAAAGTCTTCGAGCAGTGCTGTGTTGCCAGCTCTGAGACGTGGTCACTTATCGTACTATGGGCCTCATAAAAAAGCTCAAAGTTATTCAACGAGCCATGGAGCGAGCAATGCTTGGTATTTCTCTACGTAATCAAATCAGAAATGAGGAGATCCGTAGAAGAACGAAATTCACCGACATAGCTCAAAATTAGCAAGTTGAAGTGGCAGTGGCCAGGGCACATAGCTCCTAGAACTGACGGCCGTTGGGGTAGAAAGGTTCTCGAATGGAGACCACGAACCGGAAGGCGTTCAGTGGTACGGTCCCCTACTAGATGGACGGATGACCTGGTAAGGGCGACGGGTAACCGATGGATGCACCTTGCGTCCGATCGGCTAGTCTGGTAATCTTTGGGGGAGGCCAATGTTCAGCAGTCGACGTCTTCCGGCTGATATGATGATGATTACTAAGACTGACGACAACCTTATGGAATATTAATTAATTATGCCAATGACATCTATACACCACATATACAATATCGTATGTTTAGAATGTAAGTAATCTAATTAAAAAAAATAAAGACAAGATTATGCCGTAAAACGATTTTAAAAATAAGTGTTCATAGTTGTTAATTTGGAACTGACTCATTAAAAGTTGAATAGCCCAAACTCTCTATATGTATCTCTTTAATATATCTCAAATTCCACTGAGGTCCATCGGAATGTAAACGCCGCATTTAGTGTTGAAACTGCATCTGCAAAAACTTCACGTCACCGCCGTGAAAAAGTGACGTATTAGCATATTAGCAATGGAGCAGCCACGTACTCCAAGGCAATCCAAAGATTAAAATATTTTTACAATGCTCTGTTTTAATCAAATTTGGCGCAAATGCTTTTCAAGTACCTCAAAGGAAGGTATCTAATTACGAATAATTATGACCGCAAAGGTCATGACTACAATGGTAACTTCATTACAATAGTATATTACGAATAGCTAGAGTTAATAATGGTCTATGTACTACAAAATGCGTAATTTGGTTCATATACCACTTAAGATATTAGTTCGGAGGTCAACATTCTTCCAACATCGGTGAATTGTCAAATTTATTTTAAATCTATTATTTGCTTTTAGTCCAATTGTACTCGTATATACATGCAAGTATAGTAGTACATTTCACAAGCTTTATATAAAGTCATTCTTATTCTAAATTAAGATTACAAATTTTACAAAGGGTACAAAATTTTATTTTTCATCTCCTGCTCTTTAATCTGTTTAATTATAATTGCATAAATCATATCACAAACACGTTCTTTTTAGTTCTAATTGAAAATCCTGAAAAATTTTATTGTAATTCTATACACAGAACTATAATGAGTATCAAAAAAGAATGTCGTATTCAAACGCTCTACTGCCTCATGACTGGTTAAAATATAAACGGTACTTCGGCAATCACAGACACTTCTATTATTTTTCTTTGGTTTTTTGTTTTGTAGCGTTTGTTTGGCTTTCGTTTGTGTTTGTTATCGTCTCAAAATGTTACATAGCGGCAAAAAAGAACTATTTAAAACAATATAAAATATCAAAATATCACGCTACTCAAATGCTCTACTGCCTCCTGATTGGTTACAATAAAAGCGGTACTTGACTAATCACGGACACTTCTATTCTATCTCTTTGGTTTTTGATTTGTAGTGTTTGGCTCTCGTTTAAATTTGTTGTCGTGGATTGTTAACAAATAATCTTTAAATATTGGTTGCTTTTTTAATTTTAATTTACTCGTAGAAAAACTATTGTATGCGTACGTTAATCATTACATAATTAGGTCTTAAAATCTCATACCTATTACTTAGGCCACTTGGCAAAGCCTAGGAGCCTAAACACGGTACTCGAAGAACACTCGTTATGAAATAATTACATAAAACGCTGTCAGTTTATGCCGGAAAAAGTAAACAAAAATACTATAAATACGTTTATATTACGAGTATATTACCCGTCTCTTCTTTTTTAGGCTATACTGTACGTTTACAGTGTACTAAAATTAACGTTTTTTCACCATCTACAATTTAAAATACTATGACTATTACTAGTATCACAAATAATGCATTATTTGTGATACTAGTAATCTTACTAGTATCACAAATAATGCATTATTTATGATACTAGTAATCTTTGCTTATAAAAATACTGCTCTGCTAAATACTCATAAAAAATAAATTATCTTCTTGTGCTATTGATGTTTCTAGCACCATTAATAATTATTTGAATTACCTATTAATAGAACACTTAAAACACATACATAGTCGTATGTAAAATCTTACACAATTTGAGATCTTTGTGGCGCTTCAGATGAAATGGCATTATGTATAGTATACCAATCTACGAAGGACAATGGCAAACTCCCCTTAAATTTTTGATGACATAATTTGTATGCGTTTATGAAAAATACGTGAAAATACAGCGTTGAAATTCCTGAACAAATTTTCTTTTGGGTTTACTATTCTGAGAAGCCTGGAATTAAAGATATTCCAGTTTTTAAGTTTTGGAGGCTATGTGTCACGTAATTGAATAAAATATATTCGGTATATTATTATATCAAAATAAACTACAGAAGCGTTAAACAGAGTTAATAGAAGCTGAATGGTCCCGTGGATGTGTGACGTAACGAAAGTTAAGAGGAAATAATTTTTTATACTGGTATGGTCAAAAGGCATGAAGTTAAGCCACAAAAAAAAACAAAGTTATAATACATACCACTAACTATTGCACTGGTAACTCGGACACAATTTTTTTTTGTGAAATGTGTAATCTATCCCTGATTTCGGAAACTTTTTTGTTAGTTTTATCATATACTTGCGTGGCAAATTGGAGAAGGAATTATCGACTTTATTTTTTGTAATGAAGTAGTTAATCTCTTATTACAAATAGGTCGTATCAGTACATTTGATATTATATGAAGGAACTTAATGTGGACCATATCGATACGTAGGTACTGAAATTCTTTTTCTGGCTGCTAGATGTCGCTCAACGGTAAGAAATTAAGAAACTGAAAGTTGTACATATCAGTCCGGTTACATACTACTTTAGAGTTTCATAGATATAAATTCTATATTATATCTCATAATTTGAGAAACCTAATTATTTTATTTTATTCAAACTTGTAATTAAGACATTTGAAGACGCTAATGAATTCTTTCAACTATGATTTTGCCATTGTTCTTTACTGTGGAACATTATTTTTTAGTCTTATAACGTCTTTTTACGGATGAGACTAATTGACTACCACGTAAAAAGATGTTTTTTTAACAACGCACATACTCTAATTTATCATTACATGCGTTTATAAACTCACACACAATATTTCACAGTAAATTTAGTAGGTTGGTATTATACATACACAACAATGTTAAAAATAATTATTCGAATGCAACTCCGTGATTTCTGTGTTCGCTGCGCTAACGCTAAGCGCGCGAAAGGCGCGAAATGTAGTATTCGATTAGGCGCGTGACGAGTGTACCTTGAGGGTGGCAGGGCATATGGGCGGAGCGCGCGCAAGATTTTTTTTTAAAGCCTCTTCTTAACAAATAATCCCTTAATATTGCTTGCGTTTCATTATTTTAAATTTACTCGTAGAAAAAAGTATTGTGTGCAAGCATTACATAATTAGTCTTAGGTCTTAGGTCTTAAAATGTTCATTATGCGACGTTTGCGTAAAATACTATTATCGTTATAAAATTACGATATAAATAATATTTTATGTATCCAGTGCATTTGCGAAGAATTTATTAATTCAACAGCCTCAGTGACCGAACGGTTACCTTGCTGGTCTGCTACGCAGAGGTCTCGGGTTCAATTCCCGGGTCGGATTAATATTTATACGTTTATTTCTCTCATGTGTGTGTGCACTGAGTTACCATATGACGAATTTGCAAATGTAGTGCTCCATGTTTTAGTAACTACTAACTACTAAGACATGAGCACTACATTTGCAAATACGTAAAACAATTTTCAAAATAAGCAACAGAGGGGCCAGTGAAAAACAGTTGTAACTTTTTTAGCAATGCTCTATAATCTGTTATTTTTGGTAAAACAATTTAAATAAATCTTTACTAAATGTTGGTACACAAAGCACACGTGTATTAGTTTCCCAGATTTTGTAGGACCCCTGTGAGAACTGAGGGGCGGTACATTTAGGATTGTAACTTTTTATTTATTTCTTGAGAAAATCCAGGACGCTTTCTACAATTGATTTACGACTACTACTAAACGTTGGAGCATTGCATTTGCACACACACATTTTCTCTAGTTTGGGTGTAATTTGTGGGTGTCTATGCACATAGACACCCGTAAATGATAACCGCGATAGAGGGTTGTCGTAGGGCGTTCTAGAATCGCTACATAGTTTTAGATCCATACGTCAATTTTTGAACACTTTGATTGCAATGTTGTTGAAATTAGCAAACCGAGAATTAGTTAACTCCAATCTTTTTTTAAACGACATTAAAAAAATTAGAAGGTCCTCAATTCGACTTTTTTATTTATTTTTTATTTGTGTATATATGTTAACTCTTGTTAAAATTCATTCAAATTTGTGAACCGATTTCGAAGATTATTTTTTTTGAACGAGGTACCTCAGTAGTGGTTTAAATTTGAAGAAAATATTCCACCTCTAAGGGTGGCAAACTAGGGGATGAATGACTTTTGAAGTCAGTTTTTTTATTATTTCTATGGTTAAATTACGACTTTGTGCTGCTGTCGGATATAATTTTCTTTTAAATTATTTCTTTTTCTTTTTAAAAATGTTTACCATATTTGTAAGTTCGTTAGAATGTAAGTGCAAAATAATTTTATGTTGAAATCTGTATATTTTTTAAAGTGGTCAGACACTCAGAGGGTACAAGGACTTCATTACAGGCACGAGAAATGACACTCATGAGATCAAGACAGGTACAAGGACACTTCTGATTCTAGCTACGGTAGAAGGAATCATAAGTACCAAGGTTTTTTATATATATGTATATTGTCATGGCCATTCTTTGTAAACGGAGAAAATTTTGCGAACCTCGATTGTTTTATTTTGTATTAACATTCTTTATTTTAATTTTTCAAGTGTTTATTGAGTGTCACGATGTTTTACTACCCTAACATTCAATTATTTTTGTGAAATTGCTCCACTAGTTTGTTATAATTATTACCAAATGACAAAGCTCGAACACGTAGAAAAATTCCTTCGATTCGGCCGGATCCGAACCGACGCCTTCTAACAAACCGTGGCAGACGCTATGCCAACTAATCCACGGAACGAACCAGCGGACCTTACGAATTTTTGAATGTGCTTGTTGTATATCTTTGTTTTTGGTTTTTAAAGAACGTAGGCATAAAAAATCGTTAAATTATGCCAACATACATTTAAAACATCATTATATTAATTGCAATGAATATTATTACATTTTATAAAACGACATCTATGATCAACCATTTTTTAGGCAGCTGTAGATGTTGAGCGAAGAAAAATCTTTCATAGGTTTCTCACAGACGGCGCAATGGCAAAAAATTGTTGGGGTTCGTACTAATCTGGCGAATGCGCCGCAAATGCGCCTATTTGCGAAAGACTCGCGAGCTGCGCACGTGTGCGACGTAGTGCGATTTGTTCGCGTGCCGTTCGCGCCCCGTTTGCGCGCCACATATAGTAACAAGTATCTAACTGTACGCATCCAGCACGCGTGCAACGCGTGCGCAACGCACATGCAGCGCGTTCGAGGCGCATTCGCCAGATTTGTACTTTGTAATGGGTGCCAATTAAAACAAAATAAAGATCTGTGACAAACGCATTGAAATCAGTTTTCTTTGTGTTCGATCACTGTATGTTTTTTTTGTATGTATGTAGTGTTAACGCGATAACCGTTGTGAACCGATTTTGAAGATTCTTTTTTTGTTGGAAAGACGGTACCTCAGAAGTGGTCCCATTTAAATTTGAAGAAAATATTCGACCTCTAAGGGTGGTTAACTAGGGTAGAATGACTTTTGAGGTCGGTTTTTTTAGTACTCTGTACTGAGGTTAGGTTATTGATAAATAATTTTTAAAATTTAATTTGTGTATTTTATGTAGGCACTACTAGCATATATATATATATATATATATATATATATATATATATATATATAT
>NW_020653852.1:10500008-10549435 GCF_003589595.1 Hyposmocoma kahamanoa | reverse complement strand
ATATATATATATATATATATATATATATATATATATATATATATATCACACCGAGCGCGGGCGCGTGACGTAGGGACCCACGTGTTTCACGCTTAATAAAAATGTGCCATATAAACACACATATTGCCTGATCTCAAACTGTGAACAGACAATTGGTGTGGTTATCTAACACATTGTTATTATTATTACCATCTCTTTGGTACTGTACATAAGAAGACATTCTCTTCCTTAAATCCATTGTTAATGAATTCTTGGCGTTATTAAAGAACGTTTGAAAATCGAAGAAAATTACACAAAAACGTTACAAACTTGTTAGAGAGAGCTGTCTGAACATTGAAATTGTACGATAGGAATTTCGAGATGTGGTGTTTGTTTTTCGAGTTGTTTAACTTAGCAAAGTAATTATATACATTTTCAGCACGGTGCTGCTAATTCGAAGGAGCCACAGTTTCATTTAAACCAGTAAGATATTTTGTTTACACAGAAGTTTAACAAAACTTGAACGTTGGATTATAATCATTAGCTACGATGGAGAAATATTACAGATTTATTAAGTTATTCGAAAAAAAAACTTTTGCATAGCATTAGAATTAACTTGGTAGTTTGTAATAAAATTAAATTTAACTCAATACATTCTTTTCTAATTATCTAAGCCGAAAAAGTATCTATACTACCACAATGTGACACGCATCAAGCCCAACACTTTTTATAATACAATTTAGTAGTAGTAGAACTCCGTGTGAAAGAGTTCGTCAAGGGCCTGCCACATTACCTATTTCTGCGCCAAGTAGTAGTGCTCACATTAGTGAGAAAGTAAGCGTGTTGGTGAAATTACAGGTACATACGACTTGACAACTTATGTCTAAGAGTGACAGGATATATCATGGTGACTGTGCGATGGAATTGCGTAATTCCGCCTTCCCCTTTCCATCATCGGGGGACTAGACGTGGGCTAGGGTTCCACCCCTATGTGGTGGATATTCCCAAGATTCGCATGAAGCATTTCGCTTCCACATTTATATGGCGAGTGTCTAGAGAGTGGAATTCCCTGCCTCCGAACTTATTCCCCAATTTGAAATTCAAATTTCAAATATTTGTGATTAAAGCTGTAAGTGGTACTGCAACTTAGAATGTGTCGTTAATAAAATGAAATCTGTGATACACATTATATATTTAATTGTAATATTCTAACTTTTAAATCAAAATCAAGTGGTAACGACGTGGTGAGCTCTGTGTGTTGGTCTGTTCCCGATAACAATCCTACGGACAGCAGTAGCGAAGAAGAGTTCCAGGACGCGATGACGCAACGTATCAGCCTCCCGAGTTCCCCACTGCGGGCTGCGTCATCGGCGCGCGCGCAGTGCTAGACGTGACGCGGTCGCGAACGTTGCACACAACCCCTGAAGAAGACCATCGATTATGGTCGCTTCCGACTAAAAAACTACGCGAGTAAGTCCCGTTACTTTTATATTATGTAATAATGTGTGATAACCGTGTTAGTTTTCATAATAAAATCAAAATCAGTCATACTCACGTAGTAGAAAGTTAGAACTACTAGCTCACATTAATTCTTTATTTTATCAATACAAATTGTCTTTAATATTAAATCCCCTCTAGACATAGTTTAATATTTTGTTAGTTTGTTTTTGTATACATTTCCGCTCTTTGTAATAATTATTTTGTTATGGAACACTGCATAATTGTGCATAGTTGTAACTGGGTATCAGTTTTATAGTGCTGTTTAAGAACGTTTTATATTATGTTGTATGTGATGTCTGTAATTGTAGCAATAAAGAAAAATAGAAAAATCACGCGATAGTAGATAAATAGGACAGTTCATGCGATAGATGTATGATCACAAATTGTGACTTTATTATACCAAAGGTACGATATTGTGAGTTACATTTTGACTAACTGCTCCATAATCTAGTTCGTTTAATAATGAATTTGTAATAACACCACCAAAAGGTCACGAGAGTGCAACACAATTAACTCCAAGTTTGTTGACACTTGACTTAGCGTTTCTATCACATTTCGTATACCAACATTACGTTCTCGAGTAAATTCATAAATAACTTAAAACTCGTAGGGCAATGTGGGGTATTGGAAGCCCGCGGGTAATGAGAATGGTGTTAAGCTGAACTTTTCCAATGCTCATATTTATGCAAACGGCGCTCCTATGTCTTCGTTAAAGTTCGCATCACGCGCCCCCGCCGAACATCGCGTTTAGTCGTACGATATGGCTGTGTGTTTTTCGCTTCGCGATTATAATAATGGCCAAATTTCATCATACCAGGTAACCATTAAAAGGCATAGATACTACATTGTATTTACACTATTTATATCACCATATCTATAAAATTTTAGGTGTTATGCTTGAAATTATAATAAAAATAGAAATGTTTTTACTGTTTTATTATTTTTCATTTCGATATTGCGCGGGTAAGGCGACCTATTTGGCTCTCCTTAGCTTATTGCAATATCTGCTGGATATTTCATATACCTTTAACACTTCTTGTTTATTTTCATTCGTTTTTAACTTATATATTTTATTACCTTAATTATATATATTATTAACAGATATATATTTTTCAAACTAATTACAATTATAATGGCTCCCATTTGGCGTACAGGATACTTATCGGCTCCCATTTCCCGAACGGTGGGGTAGTGAGCGAATGACATGTTTTAGTTTTTTAAACCAAATATATGATTATTAATACAAAGATGAAGATGAAAGATGAGAGACGAACACTCAGAAAAAATTCCTTCGATCCGGCCGGATACTTAAGATTTCTCATAGATGGCGCTATGGTTAAAAAGTCCTTGAAAAACCAAATACAAAGACACGACAACAAAAGCACATAAAAGAATTCGTGAGGAGTTGGTACAGCGTCTGGCACGATATGCTAGAAGACGTCGGTTCGAATCCGGCCGGATCGAAAGAATTTTTTCTGAGTGTTCGATCTTTGTATTAATAATTATAACAAACTAGTGGTAATTTCACATAAAAAAATATTTGATATCCATTAAAACAATATATAAATTCAAACATTATATATTAGTTTCATATTTTTTCTGTGAGTATCTAGTGCCCAGATACGCGAGCGTAAGTTCATAACTAATACAAATTTGAATTGCATAAATTATGAGTTTTATTGTCAATTTTCCTTACTAGGCTCCCATTCCGCCTCCACGCTCCCCTATATCTAGATTGGTGTAGAAGATGTCGAGAAAATCTAGGATTAGTTACATAGATCAGATAAAAGGGAAGTTTAATGTGGTGTCGTATAAAAGGTCCAGAGGAGCTTACAATAGATGAACAAAAAGAGCTACATACAGTCACGATCAATACTTTTACATTATTATTATATGAAATAGATTATGATATAGTTGACAGACCAACGTGGTATATTGTTACGTGATATTTTTTCTTAAATATGTTTGGAAAAGTTTGCATTACTTTCAAAAAACGAACACGGAAGGTTTGTCATTTATGGACTGTGCGACTTTTTCGCGGCCAAGGTCTACAAAGTATGAAAATCCATTACAGTCCGCTGCTCTAAACTTTTAAATCTATCTACTAACAATAAACTATACAAACAGGCAAAAGAAAATCTCATACAGCCAACTGTTCAGTGTTTGTAATTGCGAGAATTAATAATACCTACCTGTACCACCTACTTTAAAAAAGTGGTAAAATAAAGTGCTTTGGTATTCTTTTGTATTTTCCTGGCGAAAATAAGTTCTAGTGAGAGAAGAACGATAACGAAAATACAGTAATGGATACACATCATCACACATCAACCACATCATCAGAAGTTCAGCAAACTACTATTAGTGTGTAATGTCAAAAATTACTTTTAATGGTAATTAATATTTTTTAAATTTTTTATTACCTATATACATCTTCCTCTCTTTAGTCTTTTATTACTTCCTCGCATTGTTTACTTCACACGTTTTCCGAAGATTGTGAACTTTCTTCAACGCGTAGGCTTCATATCATGGTTTTTGCCTTCTCCGATAAGCTCATGGTAAATTAAATTTCGCACATAAATGCAGAGAAACTCGGTGGTGCGAGCTCGGATTCAAATCCTTCGGCGGCTTCATTTTCTTTGCACTGTTATCTAATAAATGTATTTCTCGGTAAGCAATAAGTACATTGGGCAACGATAATGCCCTATGAACAGGGGCCTGTTGTGAAGCATTACATCGAGTAGCGCCAAATGGTAATCTACTCGTATCACAAATTCGAATTTTTTCCGAAATAATGTTTGTTCGAATTTTCATTACACCGAAAATCGAATCATAACGAAACCGTTGTTCTTTCAGGATGTGTTGGATGTCCATCGCAAATACACGATTAGGTTCGGTTAGGTTAGGTTAAGTTAGGTTTAAAAGAAAAAACATATTCCTATCAAAATTACTTTCCAAGTTATGAACATTCGAGCAAACGTTATTTCTGAAAAATGTCATTTCGGACTACGGATAGGTAACCGCGCCAAATATATAGGATTTTTTTTAATGATATCAAGCGACGGGACGAACGAGTCATCGGCGGTTTGCGACTCGCCTATCCATGACAGTTGCAGTGCCAATCAGAACTATATATATAACAAAGATTTAAGAGGCACTGCCACTGCGGCTGCTACCCTCAGACATAAGTTAACAAATCCCATGTAATTTTTCTGTAGGGTGCTGTTATATATGTATAATTACGCAACCAACCCGCCTAGTCATACCAGTT
Organism: Hyposmocoma kahamanoa; assembly: GCF_003589595.1. NCBI lineage: Eukaryota > Metazoa > Arthropoda > Insecta > Lepidoptera > Cosmopterigidae > Hyposmocoma > Hyposmocoma kahamanoa. Next base: position 10,544,688 of record NW_020653852.1, on the reverse strand, counting down.
GCAGTACCGTTTAGAGCTTTAAATACTTTACATTGCTTTAATTTGTCTGCATATTACGCATTTTATGCCTATGTTCAAGCTTGGCTAACTTATGGTGTCATTTTGTGGGGTAATAGGGCTCATCTTAGCAGCCACTTTATTCTGCAGAAGAAATGCATTACAGTATTGACAAACGTAACGGTAACAGATATTTGTAGACATGTAGACCACATTTTTCTAGTTTGAACGTTTTGACTGTGACATCAATATATGTATTTGAAATCAGTAAGTTTGTAAGACAATACTGGCACTTCTTTGGACAAGAAAGTGATAATCCTTATGTAGGTAATTTGAGACCGCGAAACAAATTTATTGGTTCTTTTACAAATTTAGAAATTGTTATCTCGGGTGCAAATAATATAGCAATAAAAGTTTATAACAAAATACCTCTTAGAATAAGAAACATTGAAAATAATTACGTGTTCTCAAATGCTCTGAAAAGTTACTTGCTCTCAAACCGTTTCTATGACTTAAAGGAGTATTTCGATAGTAAAAGTACATGATGTTATGTGTACCTATTAGTATAGTGAAGTAAGTTAATTGCAGTGCCCTTATAGAGTTTTGTTGGAATGTAATAATAGCTTTAAGACCTTTTGTACCACATAAAGCAATAATTGATATGATATGATATGTACTATAATTACCGTATAAGTAAGATTCATTGGGCTGAAAGCCTGCATTCATCGGTTCAGTAACTGGATCTAATGGTACTAGATAGAATTCAACTGTGAAAAAGAAATGTAATCATATTTAAATTCACTTTCAGTATCTATTATGCATGCCACCATTCCCCTCCCGTTCATCGCCTTTTCCACGCCGATACCCCTGGATCCTTTGTTGCCCCTAATGTCATACTTATACCTAAGTATGAGAACCTATTCTTAGAGGAGACCCGTGATAAGGATGAAATTAAAGACCCATCAGGTCCGACAACCGGCGAGAAAAGAAATGGTTTATGTAAGTACATATATCTCCCAATCGATGTAGTAATTGATTACAGGTCCAACACTTAAGACCACTAATTTCTCATTAGCCAGTGTGGTAATGGGAAATTAGTTGCATGGATCGTTTGCTTTCACACGCATTTAGTGTTGTCTAATAATTACAAAACAAAATAGATTATATCGATATTGAAGTGAAAATAATAAATATTATGCTTTAGTGGTACTTGTAGTAAATTAATATAATGATATCTAGTCCTTAGGTTTTCGCGATTGTTACATAACGAAAAGAAACTATTTTTTGAGATCAAATTGCGTATATTTGTTTTTTGAAACAAACCGAAGTTTCTTGACCCTTTACAAAGGGAAGGGAGGACCTTTTTAAAGGATTCGAAACGTTGGTTTGTTGTAAAGAAGAAATACACACGATTTAGATACGTAAACAAAAGTTTTAATACTTTGTAACATAACGCTACTGCAAAACGGAAAATGCGTAAAGTACAAAGTTCGAAGGACGAGTGAAAAGTAAAAAATTATGAATGTTTTGGTTAATTTATTTTCGAAAAAGGTTCATAACCCTCGGAAAACGTGTGAAGTCCCCAACCCGCATTGGACCAGCTTGGCGGACTAGGGCCTAAAACCTTGCCTGAGAGTAAACCCAGCAGCGGGATTTATAAATGTGTAGATGATGGATTAATTATTGTACGTAAAAATCCATTATTTTGCCAATAAAAATATTACAGTACACAATCAAATTAGAATTCATTAATCCATTAAACGTTCCTTTACAAAGTACAAGCATTCCCTAAGGAGAGGACTTTGGCCATTATCAAATTCACATCTGCCACGTTGGCCGAATGCCAATTGGGAACTTCACATGTGTTCAAAGGTATTTGAAACTTCTTGGAGATCCATATTTCATTACGATGTTTTCTTTCACTGTTAGCGAGAAGTGTACATACAAATATACTAGGTAATTTGGAAATTAGAGTAATCTCAATTGGTAAGTTACCGTTCTCATACTGGGTTATACTTACTACTCTCTATAGCTCATTCTATCAGATAAATTAGCCGAATTTTACATTAACAATCTGACTATCCAATGATGGCTTAGCAGTGAAATTGTAGGTATTCCTATTTTTTATTGGCTTTTTTTACTGTATTTCTTTAATTTCTTCGTTTAAGGAATATAGTTAATTTACAGTACTTATTTTGCAATATCTACGTTGTGTTTGATATTTAGGGGTACTTTTAAGTTTTCATTCCGGGAATTTCGGTCTGTATTAAACGCCTCTTGTTTAAAATTGAAAAGAATAAGAAAACTCAGAAAAAGATGAAGAAAACAATTTCATAGATTTCTCATAGGCGTTACTGCTGAAAAGTCGTTAAAATCGAATACAAAGATCTGAAATAAGCATCTAGGCAAATTCTTGAGGTTTCGTTTCGTAGCATAGTTGGTAAGGCGATAGCTCCGGTTCGAGTCTAGCCGGATTGAAGAAAATTCGACTGGACTCGAATCAGCGTCTGTTGCCTCAACGTGGCTACCGCTCTTACCAACAGACAGAACGAACAAGTCGTGCGCCTGGTGTTAAGCGATACGCCTGTACATAACAGTTGATGTGCCACTCAGAGCTTCGTTACGATTTCAAGGACACTGCCACTGTCCTGTCACCTTGAGATATAAGTTGACAAGTCCCATGTGCCTGTGATTTCACCAACACCCTTAACCTTCAAAGCCAAAACACAGTAATGCTCATATTACTGCTTGGCGGTAAAAATAGGTAAGTTGGCAGTACTTCCCTGGACATATTTTTTCACAAGGAGCTCTACTGCTACTAAGGCTATAGATTCCGACCTATTCAGCAGATCTTACGAATTTCGTCATGTGCTTGTTAAAGATGTATTGGATTTAAACGACTTTTGGCCGTAGCTCCAATATTTTCATGGGGTGTATTTTCACAAAAAACATATTACGATTATCATTGTAGCAAAATAGTATTTATGTGACTGTTACATAATGAAAGGCATTAAAATACGAGTGTAGGTTTATGAAACAATCCGACAGTCGAGTTTCGTATAAACGTCACACGAATGTTTTAATGCCTAATTATGTACGGTTACATACACTGCTTTATCTATACACATATTATAAGATCTCTATGATATGTTCAGGAACTGCAGTTACGACCGGCATTGCGGCATGGATCAAAGCTATTAGCAGTAATTATTAGTAAAATAATGCAAAACCTTATTAATTAAGTCATTTATTTATTATAATAATTATTATTCACCGTTTGAATTGTGCAATTATTGTAATGCGCTTGTCCAGCTCGGACAGTGGTAGGATCTTGGTCAATGCTTGTCGATGTAGTTGGCAAGTTAATATTAACAACTTCTTTTTTTTTATGTTATTCACAATTATGTTTTCTACCTTATTCTTGATTGACTCGTCAATGTATCCTTTAGCTAAAGTTGTAGAACGCCAGCCACCATGGCGTTTCAATGCCGTTATGTCACCCTTTGCATCAACTAATATGGTGGCAGAAGTTCTACGGAAGCAGTGTCCAGTGTACATTTCAGGATTTGATAAATTTAAATATTTAGCGATAGTTTTGCCAAGTTATCCAAATTAGTTGATACCAAGTTTTTGTGCCGTACATTTACCAGCTACATATTTTACAAAAAAACTGGGCTCTATGTATTGACTTAGGCGTAATTGTATGTATTTCGTAACCACTTGGAAATAATTGCCCGTTATGTTGAAAGTTCGGTTGGTTTTGGTTTTGGTGTTACGAATAGTAACAATTAAGGTTGATTCAAAGTCTTGAACATCATTGAACATAACATTGTATAATTCCTGTCTCCGGCAAACTCCCATAATTCCAAATATTATCCAACCTGCAACAATGACATACAAAGATTAGAACCGGGTAAATTCCAACAGTCAAGAAAATAAGATTTCTGATGCACATGAAAATTGCTACTGAATATGGAAAATGAGGTACCATTGTCTAACGTAAGTTGTTGATTTCGTCCGGTGAAAACGTCTTGGCTTTTTTTTACTGTATTTCTTTAATTTCTTCGTTTAAGGAATATAGTTAATTTACAGTACTTATTTTGCAATATCTACGTTGTGTTTGATATTTAGGGGTACTTTTAAGCATTGTATAGAAAGACCACATAGTTGCACAATTAAATATACTGGGACAAGTCTTAGAAATTCGTTAAAAGTACGCTTCAAAATTCGTTGAAGGTACGTTTTCAGACAGGGATGACGTATTTTTCGCCATTCTCCATTCCATAAAATCTTGGTACCTTTTTTCTTACTGCTTCCTTGACTTTGTTGGTAACAAGTCATTTCTAACGTTCGTTGCTCTGTCACGGATATCAGATGGCGCCTCCAAAATATCTTAATCACTATATTGATAGCTCATTTTCACGAAAGTGGTGCAATATCGATGCCTTACCTTCTCAAACTCGTATCTTACAAAGAGTGATTATTCGGGAGATGGCAAAACTTTCTATTTATTTTAAATTTCTTATCAAGGGTATTAATTTGGTTGCATTAGTTTAAGAATAGCTAAAAGCCAATGTGTGAATATGAAGGAAATGTGATGTGAGACCAGACTGCAAAATTTGTATATACAATCCATTTTTTGCATTTCATTTGCTTTGTGCGTTAAGCTACGAGTTTGAGAAAGTAAGGCGGCGATATTTAGTTTATAATATTAACAACAAAGCAAACTAAATGGCGGCAAATATAAACTTTTCTCTCGCATGTCACACTGTTCCGTATTTTTTTTTTAATTCATACACAAACTAGAGTCTGCCCCAACTATCATGTCATTCGATATCAAGCTTAGAGGATGGAAAAAAATAAATAGTCTAACATATCAAGTAACGTGTGAGATTTGTCAAAATTGTTTGCTATTGACATTTCATTTCGAATAAAACCTCATCTCGACTGATATTATAATTTGAGGTTGAATCAAATTGTTTTGCTTTTCATTGATGTTCGAAATTTGAATGTCGTAATAAAATCGAATTCTATGTTAATAAGAAGCAATAATAACATTTTCACACTTAAGAAATTTGTTTATCTTTACGCTGGTCGTAATTTGCGGTTTTTGAACACATCATAAAGGGTTTATGATACGTGTGGAGATAAACATCATTATATGTCACTGTCCCATCCCTTGATATTAAAAAAAAAATGGATAAACTATAAAAGTGGATATCGTTACAGTAATACATTGTACGTTACTTATTTTATCGAATTCATGTTGCCGAATCTTTATCACGAGTTCTTCGAAAAGTCTTGAGAGAAAAGTTTGCTTAGTATTTGATTGGTGTGGGAGTATCCAATTATAGGAGAAAATTACACGGCACCCTCAAACGAGATTCCGTTTATTTCGATGTGTTAGCCATACTTGCCAATCACAAGGACAGATATTGCAATTTCACGAAGTTATTTTAAAAGAGGGAGAGTTGGCAATTATGGCAAATCCGAAGCTAAATTTATCTACATACCGATGGTACTTTTCAATGGTCAGATATATAAAATGTTTTTGAATAAAATACACAATGAATTCACGAAGTACGTACAACACGTTGCGCTGCGCGTTGTTATATGCCAGTACAGTTCAGTCGAAAAAGCTACGTGCGATCTTACGTCAAAAGTGTTTTTATCATATAAGTCATAAAAATAATACGAACTACATTAAACAAATTATAATACTATAGTATGTGAAATTTTCTAACTTAAGTTTTAATACTTATATCCAATTTTTTTTTAAAGTTGTAATTTTACAAATGTGGCCTTGTTACATCAAGGGCGCAAACTCATGGGAATGTGATTTATAGTTTAATTATTTCCAAAAGCTGACAGCCTGTATCTCTATCAATAAATTATATATCAATAAAATTTTCCATAGTTACATAGAAAATAGTTGCACATACATACATTGGCAGTAGTAGTTGAGCTTTGTGAAAGAGATCGTCCAGAAAGTACTGCCACCTATTACTGCTGTAAACATTACTGTGTTCTTATGTGAGCATTACTGTGTTCAAGGTTTTGAAGAGTAAAGGTGCTGGTGAAATTACAGGCATGTGCGACTTGTCAGCTTATGTCTCAGGGTGACGGGCGCGGTGGCAGTGCCCCTCAAATGCAACGTTCTGACTTACACTGTAACTGCTGTGGACAGACGTGTTTCTTAAATTATCTTGTCGTGTCTTGTTGTCGCTTGGTGTCATTAAAAAAACATACATTTAATTACAAAGAATTCCAAAAGATATGTTATAACCGTCTTACCTATTATAATTATCATAAACTGCTGGCACATAAGTCTATTTTTAAGAAGAATATATTTAAATAATTATTATTTCATGTTATGACTTTTTCCATCGGTGTTGGTAGAGACCACAGCCTTCCACTTGCTATCATTTCGACGGATATTTTTCACCTCATCAACACGCGTCAATGCTTTTATACAACCTCGTCGGTTACGGTGACTTTTGCCCTGGCGTTTTTAGGACGTTCTTAATTTAGTTATGGTAAATTCACCTAGGTCGGCTCTTACTAACACGCCCGCTCATTCCCGCCTTGTAAATTTGTTTAGTAGAAAGAAAGAGAGAACGAAATTACATTTATTTGACTTCCACAAATGACACCGTACAAGAAAAATAATATTAAAAACCCTTTTTTTTATAATACCAAGTGACGGGAGGAACAAGTTGTGCACCTGGTAGTAAGCCACACGCCTGCCCATAACAGTTGCAGTGTTACTCATGGTGCTGGTGAAATTACAAGCACATGGGACCCTCAGATCGTTGCGATTTGAAGCTCTGAGTGGCATTGCAACTGTTATGGACAGGCGTGTAGCTTACCATCAGGCGCACGACTTGTACGTCCCGTCACTTGATACTATAAAAAAACATGCTGCTGGCAGCAGATGGGTGCGACGGGCTGCTGGCTGCGATAAGCTGATGATGATGAAATAAAGTGTGGTGCCAGACACGGTAACAAAAGAATAACTAGCTCCAGTACCTATATTATGCTGCAAAATGCAATGCATTCCCCGCACTGATTTTCAGGTAGAATTTTAAATTAAATCACGAAACAACATACGCAATAATACTTACTCAATAAAATAATAAACTTCTCATAAAAATATGTTTCGTCACTCTTCTTTCGTACATCCTCTCTTCATAGCCGAACCATCTAAGCGTTCTTTTCCCTGTCTTTGTCAATACGTTCCTCATCGCAAAGTTCAACAACAAATATATTATTTTAATTTTAACTTTTAAACGGGTTTTGAAGTTTGTAAGATCAACATAGACGTATAAAATATCGTTGATGTGATTCGCGATATCGTGATATTTTATAAATATTTATTGAAATGGCGATATTCTTTTAGAAGATTTTCAATTAAGTCTACGGTAAATTGCATTTCCGATATTTAATAATAAAGTCAGCCACGACCATGGGACTTGTAAAGAGAAAGAAAAATCAAATATTCTTTAACCTTTATAATTAAAAACTTGGGATAGCGTTATAATTGGTTTATATAAAAAAAAAATATATAATTTACATTTCCAATATGCGGCTATCGTGAAAGCCTGAGAACCCAATATGTCCTTATAAATTAGGCCTAAATAAGTTTTATGTAGGCCGTTGTTATAATTTTTTTGTCTTTTACTGAAAAGCTTAACGTTCGTCGCCGGCTAACATTTTCAAACAAAATGACAATGGCTTATATCCTCGGTGTTTTGTAGAAAGGGCGTCACCGCCATTTCGGAATTTTTTTAGGGTGGCGAGTTTTAGGTTTTCACGAGTGTTTTTAAATATTTACATCCTATTTTAAATTATATTTTGGTTTTAATTAAGTTTAAATTTTGAAATTGAATTTAAAGGTAAATGTTTTAAAAGAGTCGTGAAAACATAAAACGTGCTCCTTTGAAAAAAATTTCGCCCAAATCACCGATGATACGATTGTTTTTGGTCTCATTTTGTATTCATTATTTGGCTCTATTTTAGAATATTTTTAGTGCCGCGCATTTGAACTCGGCGCGGTGAAAACGGAATAATTATTACGTTTAGATCGGTCATAATTCCGGGCAGCGTATTCTTTGATCGATGTTTACCTAAAACTGACATATGTGTGTTAATTTTTTATTTAAATTTGACATTAACCGGTCTTTCTCGGACTAGTGTTCACTACCTAATTTCCGTGAAAATTTTTATTATTAAAATATTAAAGTATATTATCATGTAATTATTAAATAATATTTCACGATAAAGCACTCGAATATGAAATAATATTGAACGATATTATGAACAATAAAAAATCGAATACTTAAATAATAAAAATTGCCACGGAAATTAGGTAGTGAACACCAGTCCGAGAATGACCGTAACCATGTGTTACAGTAAATTTATTTGATTCGAAATCTTTTTTCTTCTAAGTCTACAAATGTAGGAATGCCATCAAAAAGCCTAAAAACAAAGTGGCAATAGACGTTTGTTGCGCGCTGGTCATATTATTTATTTATTTTTAAAAACTCTTATCATGACAGGTTTAACCTAATGCCATAGTAGAGCGACAATTATGATTACTAAATTGTTACATCTACCATTACTGATGTATTTCCTAATACCATTGTGTAAATACCTACCTAGTTACAAACATGTGAACAATAAACAAACTCGCTTATAATATGCAGCCTGTGCGAATTCATTCAGAGAACAATTGACGTAATAGATGTGTGTGACACCGCATTATGGCTAAACACGTAGAGTTATGGCGTAACGGGCATCACAAAATTCGGTGCGTCGTTTCGTTAATTTTAACACCTCACGGCTCCAATAAGTAGATGATGTGCCGGCCAGTACCACGGCGATGAAAGCGTTGAAAATAAATTATGTTTCTGTTCATTACCACCCATATAAGACTCACTGTTGAGGGTTCAGAGTTTCTTGAAAACTATGTGGCTATGTTTTAAGTGTTCAAGAACTGCTGGCTTCGTCAGGAATGTCATTTGCTGAGGAAAAGATTTCGTTGAAAAATGTCTCTTTTCAGGATTTATTAATAATCGTACGTCTCCTATGTGGTAAACACAGGATTTTCCATTCTATTTAAAAGTGACGGCGCAAGGCAAGCAGCCTACCTGTCGTGAATTATTATTAAGGCAGTTTACATGGATCGCAGTCTGCTACACGATGATAAATTGTAAAGTTGTTTATATAATTAACCGAATACTACATGTTGCTGTTAAAGCGTTTTTATCCGCGTCATCTAGATTGAAAATAATTATACTAAATTTATGTCAAAGAGGCTAAAACTTAATACAGGAAATAAGCTTCTTTTTACCGTCAAATTCAAAAATAAAAGAATTTGACAAATAACAAAATATGCCTATAAAAAGCTCTGAATTTATAATTCATCGATCCGAAGAACACTTCGCTCAACAAGTCACCAAGTGGTCTCACAGTGTTAACCTACACTGTTAACGTGATACTTGACCCGAAAACCGTCAACGTTTTGATATCTGTCAGAGTCAGCCATTACAAAGGGGACCTCACTCCATGTCTGTATACGTGATATCAGAATTACGTCAAAGAGTGACCAGATATAAATAGAAAACATGTTATGCGTTAATTATTCAATCGGGGCTATTTAGAATGACATTTATATTTAAGGTATGGCGAAGCAGCCGTTTGATCGCTACTGGCTGATCGTAACATGTGTAGGAGAAAATCGGTCCAGTGCCTTCTTCTCTAAGAAGACCCTCTATGGAGACTTAGTAGCAACTATTGAACGAAAGGTACATTATTGCAGAGGCCGAGAAGTAAGTGATTGTCGGACAATCTTCGTTCCCGTCGACGTATATATAGTGCTTTTCTCAAACAAAGCGAGGAAGTCATAAATGACTAAAGAATGAAGGAGATTGTATAATAGAAAAAGTAAAACAAGTTTACATTGACAAATATTGCTTTTAGTTTTAAATTTGGTGGAGTACACTATAGGTATGCGGTGCAGGTATATTCGTGCACCTATTTAGTTCGTATGCCTTAAGGCGGAGCATAGAGAGTCCTATAATTTAGTTTATCACCATGTATTTACTGTATCCTACATTGTCGAACAAATTTGAATTGGTATATATTTGTATCTAATTCAGTAATAACACGCAAAATGAGTATAATAAGTATGAACATAATTTTTTTTTAAATTAGCAGTTATCTGTATGACAATTTTTGTTTCGTCTGTGTACATAGCTCTTTGTTAGTATGTATATTTAAAAGTTTAGAGCAGCGGACAATAATCGTTACCTGGAAGATTTTGCTACAAAGCAATAAGGCCGCCTATTGCAAATTAACTTATTACTACTACTATACTTTTTTTAATTTATTTATCCTTTCAATGGCTTTTATACAAATAAAATAAGGTTCTCCCAAACTTCATGAAAGTTTATCGGGAGAGTTTGGTTGCTACGTTTAACATTACAGTTACATAAACACATTTTTACTACCTTTAATGTTTTCTAAGTGTGACGGAAGACAGTTAAACAATGTTGGAATTAAATAGTACTTAGTACTTTTACCATACACGTTATTTGTTTTAAAAGTTTCATAGCTATCCATCATTGCTTGTCTTGTTGGATATTTATAATTTTTTGGTACTTTATATTCATGACTTAAATATTCTTGTAATATTTGAGAAAGCAAACATTTTTTTTTCAACAGGAATTATCTTACATATTTTAAATAAATTTAAATTTACACTCTCTACGTAACCTCTTATCAGCTAACAGCTTTAAGAACTGTATTTGGAGTGACCTAATTTTGTTAAGATGTGTCACGTAGGTACTACCATACGTTCCCACGCAGTAATTTATCACAGATTCAACAAGAGCATGATAGAGAGTATATAGGATCACACGAGGAGTACAGTAAGTAAGCATGATGAATCTGCCTAATATCTGTCGCAATCAAAAGTACAAAGTACAAAGAACATACATGTGTATCGACCACAACCCATACATATCTATAATTACTAACTAGTTTTATAAATGGACAGGTACATGTAATGCTATCGCGATGCAGACACTCAAATGAGTGAACTATGAAATGCAAAGGTTGTTCTACTGTTCCTAGTTTCCTCTTATGCCTTGAATATATGTGCATGGACTTTGTTTTATTTATGTTTATGAAGACACGTATCGTCCGCAAACATATAACAATTACATTTTTTTATTACACTAGGCATGCTATTTACGTGGAGTATATATATAGAGCCACGCCAAACTTTAAATTTTTTAAGTCTTAGTGACATATGACACATTCATTAACTTTAACTACAAAGGTCCTATTTTTTAAATAGTCTGCAAACCAACTCAATAATTTTCCGCGAATTCTACTGGCATCTATGGATTTCTAAAGGGTTTCGTAGTCTAAGGTGTCAAATGTTTTCCTGAAGTCTATAAAAAGGACTAATATATGATATTTTTTTATTTAGACTAAGATTTATATCGTTACTAAATTTTGACAACAGGGAGTCAGTGCTCTTACCCTTTGGAAAACCTTATTGAATTTGATTAATAACTTGGTTTTTTTGTATATACTCAATCTCTTGATCCACAATCACCCGCTTCATACTTACTTAAGCTATTGTATCGTATTTTAACTGTAATTTTATGTCCAAAATAAAGAATATTTCATTCAATAATGGATCGTGAGTTACACGCTCTATTAATGACAAACTTTGTGGTTCTTTTTTTAACAGACTTCAAAAACAGGAGACGGCTCTCAAATTCGCCTGTATGTTTTTTTTGGATATATGTTACGCGATAACTCCGGTATTTGTGAACCGATTTTCATGATTCTTTTTTGTTTGAAAGAGGGTACCTCCATAGTGGTCCCATTTTATTTTGAAGAAAATCACCTCTAAGGGTAGCTGATCACGCATGAGCATTCATTTTTATAAATAGCGCCTGAATTTTACTTAAAGAGCAGTTACTTTAATGGTTGGTTTTGCTATTCACCAATTCAAAGCGTTTTTCTCTCTCAATGTACTTTGAGTAGTGAGAACCGATTTTTATTATCTCCTATGTCAAGTTCCGTATAGTGGCGAGCTAGGGGATATTTCAATAAAACTTAGCAAATAGACGTAATTCCACGTATTTTTGAGGTCGGGTTTTTTTAGTACTCTGTACTGAAATTATGAGAGTAATGCAAATATTACCGACCTTATTTTAGAAAAAATATCTTAGATTTTCTACCTTCTGTCTGTATTCTTACTGTCTACAACCTTACAAACTTCGCCACTGCATTACAGTGCATTGTACGATACGTAGCAAAACATAGGCAGATCCCTTAGGAAATTTCTAAGATTATGCAGCAGTGATTGCCGTGCTAATAAATAATTACCCTACTTGCAATAGTGACCCGGATAGATTAAAGATTTAGGTCAGATACTTTGTTGAAGACAAGTAGGTACAGTTACTGCTTTTATGGATTAAACAAGGTGTAGTGTAGAAACTGAGAATGTGGAACAAGTAACTTACATAAAACTGTACTGTTTTAATTATGAATGTTGCTTTAATGAGTTCACGATCATCAGGATCACGTTGTACATTTACAATCAAACCAAATGTCTGATTTTAATGAACATTTTCTCAGTACCAATTTCAGCTCCATTTGGTCAGAGGGCGTCCTACATACACTACGTTTTTGATTAAATGATTATATTCAATTAATGTGTTGTGAATATTCATGTTAAGATTCGCATGTAGTGTCTACTTTTATATGAGAACGGTTATGGAGTGAAATTCCTTGCCTACAACCATATTACCTGATCGCTATAACTTGAGCTTTTTCAAAGTGAAAGTGAATGGGCATTATTTAGGTATGTATGCTCCATCGTCGACCTCATCGTCATTTTCCAACAGATCAAATGCGCATTTATTATATCGTTAAAAATATGGGTACTTAATTAATTAAGATCATTTTACATATTAATGATTATTGCAAAAATTCATTGTCACTATGATAAACTTTATCCTTCAACCATTCGTACATAAATGTTTTAATGGTCAAGTGTCTGACGTCATAGGTATTGTAAAGTTTAATACACATGCATAAGCATTTTAAGTCCGAGGTGGTCGTGGTCGACAAATTGATACTTGCTATGTAAAATCGACATCAGCAATGAACACGTCGCTAATTTAAAGATTGCAACTTTTCACGAGAGTCTGTAAAAGTGAATCAAAATAAAAAAAAAAATTTACTACAACTTATTCGCAATAGATTATAAAATATATGACTGTATTATTTTATAAGCTGAATAATTTGGGAGTATCCTAGTGTTTATTGCTGGTGTCGAAAAGCGGGTATGCATATTTTGCAATGGAATAACATGATACACTGTTATTTCGATTCTATAGAGAAGACATACATATGCGTTTTAATATCCAATAATTCCAAAATTTTTATTAAAAAAAAATCGACTTCAAAACTTTATTCATTGCCGCAATCTCCCCAACGATGATTGAAACGCTGTTATCTATTGTCGGAGTACACAAAAAATTAATAAAAACACAATCGATTTGAGAACCGCTTCCTTTTGTGAAATCGGTTAAAAAAATCATAAGCCGTGTCAGGAAACATGAAAACGCCCGGCTGTCCAGATGGACGCTCTCTGCAGGAATCGTCGTACTCTGTTAATGTTGATAAAGTCACGCCATTTTTAAAAGCACACCTTAATTTTTAGTAGTTCGTTAGTTTGGCGTACGGTACCTGAATCAATAAGTTTGTTGTAATTGTGTTATTTGTGTGTGCCCATAATCCTGTGGGCACTGCCACTCGCAAATAGCATAGAATTTAAGTTGTTGCACTGCGCCCGCCACCCTGAGACATAAGTTGACAAGTCATGGGACTGTAATTTCACCTGCACCCTTACCCTTCTAAGCCGGAACGCAGTAATGCTGACATTACTGCTTGGCGGCAGAAATAGGTAAGGTGGCACTACTTCCCTGCACGAAATCTTTCACAAGGAGCTCTACTGCTACTTAGAAGCTTAATCTGTGATATTTACATTAATGTTCTGTGTTGTCATTGTAATTTTTTAATGTGAAATAAAGAATATTTCAATCATTCAATTATTTGTCGTGTAGTCTAAATGGCGTGATTCGTCTTAATCCACGGAGTGTCACAGGATACAATTTGTACTATAAAATTTTAAAGTGCGTATAAAATTTATTTCCCACAAAAACAATATTTCCCACCCTCTTTTTATCTTTATTCCCTTTTGTTTTTCTCCTTCCACTTACGTTTCTTTTTTATGCTTTCTACCTCCGTTAAATTGATTCAGGGAACGATTCCTAATTACTATGTCGTGTCTCACCGCGCGGTCGATCTATTTGTCACTCTTGACCTAAATAAATGTACTGCACGATACGCCAGTTTATCGATTACTTACCCCGATTTATAAATTGCTCGATTGTTTTTTTTAGACTTGAAAATGCACTTCGGAATTGTTAGAATATATTTCTGATTACTACCTTTTTAACTGGCAGGTAAATAATAGTAATGAGGCTTGTAAAAATGTTTTGGTAAAACACTAGTTACGAAGCCATAAGGCCTGAATATGGGTGACGTCGTATGTATACAGGGTTCTTTTTAAAAAAGCTGACAACTGGCTGGACTATTACTAACACCAGAAACAACAACATTTGTTCCATGACTTTTAATTATTGATCAGATTTTACTTCCATAAAAAATAAGATTATTTAAATAGATTTCTGCGAGGTTGTTAGAATGTTACAAATAAGCTGTATACAGTGTATTTTTTTTTTATTGGAACTGTAGGGGGAAATCTGAAATCACATACGAGGAAACTGTCTTCCGCTCACGCGATGCACTCATCCTACCGCAAAATGGCGGCTATTTGGTTTCGCAAATTAGAAAAGGATTCAGTTTAAATACATGTTTTTATAAATAAAAATTATTATTCTGCATTGCTAAATAAATACCCTCCGTACTACAACAAAAACATCTCAAATAAAATGCAGTAATACACCGCAAATCCTGCACTTAAAAAGCACTAATGAAATTTTTGGTGTACTTGGGTAAATATGATAATATTCCGTTTGAGTGGTTCTAGCGTTTACCATGAAATTACTCCTTAAACTATAGTTTATAAACATTTATATTCAGGGTAAACTTAAAAAACGCTACTTACGGTATGTTTTCAATAAATAAACACCGAAATCACCAGCCCAAACAATAACACACACGATTGTCGTGAAATATTTTTGAAGTTGTTTATTTTTTTTAAATGACAGATCCAGGCATTAAAAACTTCATGGTTTGCTAGAGTAGTTACCGAAATAGCACTTAGTATTAGTTCTTTTACCTGTTATAACTTCGATATCTGATGAATCGGTATAAAATCATCACCGGCACTTCTAGGTGTGGTATGCGTCTACGGCTGCATGTATCGCGTGAGCGGCTATAAACCGTTACGTCTTTTTTTGTGCAAACTATTTTGGCATGGTAAATTTATTGGTTGTGTTGGCGTAAGTTGTCCATAAAAATGAGTAAAATTTATAATTTTTTTTGTGCTGATTGACTCAGTGTTATATAAGGATCAATTCATTGTATGGAAGAATAAAATCGGGACAGCAGAAGGTGGTCAAATTTGTTAAAATGTTTTTCATACAAAATTAATAAAATTAATAAAATTTACTCATTTTTTTAATGATGATTGACTTAGTTTTTATAAGGATTATATTGTATGGGAAGAAAAAATCGGGACAGCAGAAGTTGGTCAAATTTAATAAAAAGTTTTTTCATACAATATATACAATATTGTGTTCTAATATTTTATGTCGAATCTATTAGTCTTGTTGGCAAAAGCTTGCCTAGCAGTTTTAAAGAGAGGGAGAAGGGCGAAAGTATTAAAAATCTTTCAGGGTCGTAGGAACGTAATTGTTAGCGATTTGTACGACAGCAACTGAATATCAAAAAATACCACGTCAAAAAGGATACAAATTGAAAAGGAATAAAAACTATAAAATATATCAAAAAGTATGTGCTTGCGCACAAGTCTCATAAAAGCTGTTAATGATCAAACAACTCTTTTTTAACTATTATACTTCTTTTTTTAAACCAATTTCTCGTCCGCCAATATGAACCTCGTTTTAATGAAAACTCCTCGAATATTGTACTTTTAATCATTACGGAGATTCAGTATTTTTATAGTTTGCTAAGAATATTGGAGCAATATAAACAAGTACGAAAAATTAATTCTATCACCAGCGATAGTAACATATTATAACACATTAGAAATTCCTGAATTCAAATCCACCTGGAGGACTGCACTACTGAATATTTTTGCAGTGCCGTTCAGTTTACTTAGATGAAGGAAAATGTGGCGGTGTAATATAACCTGTTTCGAATTTAGTATGAAGATCTGTAGTTTTCGTTCATTCAAAATTCAAATTGTCCAAATTATATTCAAATTTTAACAAAATTACATAACCGAATTCAGTCGAGATCTGTAGATTTTGTTCACTGAAAATTGAAATTGTATTGATTACTTATGTTGAAATTGAAAAGACTACACTGGAGATCTGTTGTCTTTGCTCGTTCACAATTCAAATTGCACAAATTAATTGTACAACAAAAAGAAATAAATTATAAAATATTTTTTTTAATAGTAGCTTCAAAGAAAGTATATTAAGATGGGTGTATACTCTAAACAAATTATGTTTATTTAAATAGCATGGTTTTAGTGCCATTCCACATCAACGCTTTTAGATGCTCATAGTAACTGTAATGCCAGCGAAACCAGTAAAAATTCAAATACGGTCTTAATACTGTCTTAAGATTTCAGCAGGGTAAATTTATACGTATTACCTTATCGCAAATCGTCATATGCTTTATTTATATTTTTTTAAGGACATAGTATGTTCTGTTAATTGTTTAAATTAATATTTTATATTCACATACTGGCTGTACCTACCGGGTTTGCATTAAGGTTGTTTCTTTTTTAATTTTTTAAAATGTATTTTGTTATGAATAGTCATTACAATGTTAATGAATACAGAAAACAATTTTGACCATGCCGTAGACAACGGGTACCGAATATTACACTTAAATAGTAATATCATAGGATAAAAGGGCTTAAATATATAAGATAAAAAATATAAACACATTTTTATATCAAAAACGAATAGTTAAACCACAGATGGTTAAACACATTTGTACATAAAACTAAAGAAAAGTAACTAATTAATCGGGAATCGGGATGTGAACTCGCGACACCAGGTTTCGCAGGCAGACTCTGCCCACAAGGCAATTAAATCGCATCAATAATACTACGAAATAGTTATGCTTTCCTTAGATTCCATTAGGTATCAAAAATATTCTTGTGACAAAATGTGTTAATGTATAAAGATAATCAACGATAAAAATAACTGTTTCTACAATTCTCCGTAAGAATTCTGGTGGTATATTAAACATTTATAACTGTGTAGAAATCCAATGTATAGCAATCGTAAACTTAAGATACGGTTGTAATACTTCAATAACTTTTGCAAGTGTGGGCACAACAATCTACGAAAGTTTTATCACCATCGGATGAAAAATGCGGGCCAAACACACAAGCAAATATTCATTTGAAAACGTTTTTCTCTCAATATACTTTAAGCAATAAACACCGATTTTTATTATATTCTGTGTTAACTCTCGTATAGTGGCGAACTAGGGGATGAATCCGGTTTTGCGCACTTTCCGGTAACCGATTTCAATAAAACTGCGCCAATAGATGTAATTCACGAACTTTTGAGGTTGGTTTTTTGCAGATATTATTATTATGATTATTATTGTTATGATATATGATTATTGTTATTGTAGAGCTCCTTGTGAAAGAGTTTGTTCAAGGAAATACTGCCACCTTACTTATTCTTGATACATTATCAGTCAGCATGACTGCGTTTCGGTTTTGAAGGGTAACGGTGTTGGTGAAATTACAGGCACATGGGACTTCTGATGATGTGATGTCCGCTGGTTCTTTCCGTGACTTAGTTGGTATAGCGTCTGCCACAGTATACTAGAAAACGTCGGTTCGAATCCGGCCGAATCAATTTTTTTCTGAGTGTCCGATCATTGTATTAATAATTATAACAAACTAGTGGAGTAATTCCACATAAAAATAATTAAATATTAATTCAATAAAAATTTAAAACACATGGGACTTTTAAACTTATATCTGAGGCTGGGCACATTGACAGTGCCCCTCAGACCTTTGCGATTTAAAGCACTGAACGGCACCGCAACTGTTATGAACAGGCGTATCTTCCTCCTCCAGGCGCATACCTTGTTCGTCCTATCACTTGGTACCATAAAAAAAGCACTTTGGTGTTCAGTTAGAGTTCTTTGTTTTGCGACCTATGCGATGCAGGAGTACCTCATTCATTTGTTGTGGTCGAATCTTTGGGATCCCACAGCACCCATAACACTCGGCATTGAGGGCAACGCCGCCGCGCGCCGGTGGAGTTTTAGTGCGGTATTTATGGAGGAGAGTCCCACTCTTCCGAGTCTCCTCAGACTCGGTCGTATACACAAAGCATTTCTCCACCGTAAAAGGAGTTCCTCATTCGTGATCTTGTAACATGAATGGTTAACATTTGGTCACGTTATAAAGTAATCGTATAAATAAATAGTAACAAATAAATGACATGTGAATTGAATCACTTTATCTAATTCTAAACAGCTATGAACGAACAATACAGACATAATGCCATCATCTAAATTGATCCAAATGTAATAAAGTATCAAATTGGTTCCTTTTATAGACTAATGATTATTGCACTGCATATTAATAAAATTCATTACATACCATTCTTTACAATGTACACGTCTTTACAATATTTTATTTTATTTATTAAGGTTCATCAACAATTGTTACAACAACATTATGATTGGTTACTATTGCAAGGTTAAGTGTTATACTTATTGCACAATTTTTTACAGATGAACACAGCATGCAAGTAAATTAGTGGACACAATTAAGTAGTCCTTAATGGATATGGACTCGTATTTATGGATACAATTTGATAATAAACAAGAAGAAACAAAATAAGTAAACCTAAAGTATAGTACTGTATATTCTGCTACTAAAGCTTAAAAAAAAGAAAAAGAGAAATAGGTCACGTTGACGTGATAGACCTACGGAATTTAATCAAGGAATCGTGAAATATATCTAAATTGATCAATTTCTGTTTCTGAGTACCATTACGGTGCGCAGATTCTATATAATATAATAATATTTATCTTCAATTAATGATATTCAAACTGATGAACAGTCAGACGGCCTACTTGATGGCAAATGGTTACAGCGGCCCATAAATAAATGAGTGCTATCCAGATTGATGTACTAAATTGATTATGGTCTGTGGAACACAAGTTTTAGTAGTAACAGAGCTCTTTGTGAAAGAGTTCGTAAAGGGAAATACTGCCACCTTATCTATTTCTACCAGCTAGTAATGTGAGCATTGCTGCGTTTGGGGTTTGAAGGATAAGGGTGCTGGTGAAAGTAGGCACATGGGACTTGTTAATTTCACATAGCATTATTCGAAATAGTTACTACGTAAAAACAGTAGTTGTTTAATGTTGAAGTCTGACTCTGAAGAAAGAACTCTGATTATGTGAAAAATACTTAATCTTGTTTAATATATTTGGAGTAATGTACTTTAAATATGTATTAAATATTTTATTAATTTGTTATCACACTACACACACTTATACATGTATGTACATATTGCAAAGATTATGTAAATATTTATTCGATATAAGAGTACACAAAGCAATAACATGATACACACAAGACGAAGAAGAAGGTATTAGCGTAGTTTATTTTATTTTCTGTTTCGGGATGCATACGTTCGTCACGCTCACTCACTCGGCTAGGGCCCATTGAAAACCAGCGTCACAATCTAGCCTTGGTTGTGACTTTAGCTGAAAGAGATCCTTTTGTACACGCCACAGCCGCACACATGTCGGTATAGTATTATGTAACTTGTTGTTTAAATGGTTTTACGCTGTTTTTTGAGTTATTTCTTTTCTAGTTATATTAGTCTTTGTTTTTGTGTTTTTTTTATAATGTGGCGATGCAATAAATGGTTTCTATTTCTATTTAATTTATGTCTCAAGGTAACGGGCGCAGTGACAGTGTCTCTCAGATATTTGTGATTTAAAGCTCCGAGTTGCACTGCCACTGTTATGTACAGGCGTGTCGCTTACGACCAGGTGCACGACTTGATCATTCCGTCACTTGGTACCTTAAAAAAATGAGATCTTTACTTTTCTGGTACTCGTGACTGCGTCATCTCCCTACCGTTTAATACTTAACACAACCGTGATGTATATAAATATGTAAGGCATTTAGATAGAAAATCCTACCACTAGGAAATTGGGCAATCAACAATACACTACACTTATTATACGTAATAACTATGTGTATACAAAACTAAGAACTATATGTATAAAAAAAAATCTTTTTTTTAACTCACACACTCGGGGCGTGCACTAGGGAAACCCTGTATCGCGGGCCCAAGGACACCCACATAGATAACCACAAATTACACCCAAACTCACGAGAGGAATAAATGTAAACCATACAAACATTTCTCCCATCACGGGAATCGAGACCTCTGCGTGGCAGTCCAGTATGGTAACCGTTCGGCCACATAGGCAGTTAATAAATAGTGTATAGGTTAAAATTTATTACAAACATCTAAACAATTTCCTACTTTCCAAATATATTTAAAAATGAAAGGGAATAATTATTTCATATTTTTGAGTAAGGACTGTTTTGGCCAGAACTAGCTCTCATAAAATTTGTCTCATTTTGAGTTAAATAGATATCTCTTAATTATAATTATTAATACGAAGATCGAACACTCAGAAAAAATTCCTTCGATCCGGCCGGATTCGAACTTTTAATTTTGAACCTTTAATTGTTTCTTACAATATTCCAACGACTGTTTTATTAACATGTAGATAAGCAAATTTTACTTTTAGGAATTATCTTAATCTTGATTCACCCTGTCATAGCTGTGCGACATATAATAATAATATTTAAGAATATTAATGTCAACCTAATTCATAAATAAAGAAATGATAGTACATCAGTTTCTTAACACATTCACTGCCGGCAACGCATGCATGTGTTTACCTGACTTCTAACCAGTGTCTGGAATACTATTCTTGTGAGTACTTCCATTGCGAAAACTTCACCCAGTGTAGTTAACGCATGACGTATATGTGTTCTTATAACGCTGCCACGTTGTACAAAGACTTGTTTAACAAAATATCAATGTAAACCGTGACCATGGGACCTGTAAAGGGTCCGAAACGTTGGTTTGTTTGAAAAAAACAAATATACGCGATTTAAATCCGGAAAAATAGTTTCATTTCCTATGTGTAACAATCGCGAAAACCTAAGAATTCGATAAATATTCAAGCCCAAAACTTACACCCAAATTGAGTTCAAGCCTTTGTCCCAAATTAAAACGTTGGATATTTCTTATAAGTAAAATGTTCGCAAAAACTCGCACATATTTTTTTTCAAGAATGAGACTTAACTAGATAAATTACTCCCCTAAAAACCCCCGATTACTGTAATTTTATTGAAATACCTCAATTTTAAGGACGCCATTATAATTTAGTTTTTTTCGTAACTGATTTTATTTAAATTTTTATTGAATTGATATTCAATTATTTTTTGTGAAATTACTTCACTAGTTTGTTACAATTATTAATACAAATATCGAACACTCAGAAAAATTCCTTCGATCCGGCCGGATTCGAACCAACGTTTTCTAGCTTACCGTGCCAGACGCTATACCAACTAAGACAGGGAACGAACCAGCGGACCTCACGAATTTTTCTATGTGCTTGCGTCGTGTCTTTGTATTTGGTTTACCAACGACTTTTTAGTCGTAGCGCCATATATGAGAAACCTATGAAAGATTTATCACCCAGTTAGTACCTTTACAGCTACCAGTCAGGAATACAGCTACCAGTAAGGAATTTTTCTGAGTGTTCGATCTTTGTATTAATAATTATAACAAACTAGTGAAGTGATTTTATTTAGTTCATTTCTTTTGTTAAACAAGTAAGACATTTAAATGTTACAATATAAAACATTAGTTTACAGATTGATAATGAAACATTTTTTTCGGATTTAAATCGCGTACATTTGTTTTTTCAAACAAATGTTCTTGCGTCCTTTGAGGTCCTATAATGCGTGACCATGACCTATAAAGGACCCAAAACGTTTAGCAGGGCACAAAATAATTTATATATGAAAGAATGGCTTTCAAACTCAAACTCAAACTCAAACTCAAACTCAAACTCAAACTCAAACTCAAACTCAAACTCAAACTCAAACTCAAACTCAAACTCAAACTCAAATTCAAACTCAGACTCAAAATAATCTTTATTTTATTACACTTGAAATCGTCACAATGGTTAAACTCTACCGCTCATTCGTAAGGCAGATTCCCCTGAGAAGAATGAGCAAGAAACTCTAGGGGTTGCTCTTTGTAAATAGCATTTACAATATTTTTTTTTTATTTGAAACATCAGAGATCGAGACTACCTCCATGAGCTAAACGGGTTACTACCACGGATTTTTGTCATCCAAGTACGCAGAAGTTGTATAATAACCTTTAGTATAAAGTTTCTGTTTGACTATAGTTTTAAACCTCGTGAAAGGCAAATTTTGTATATCAACCGGAATCTTGTTATAGAAGCGTATACATTGCCCCTTAAATGATTTTTTGACTTTGTGAAGACGACTATCAAGAAAAGCTAGTTTATTTCTATTCCTCGTATTAATGTTATGTCTGTCACTATTTTTCATAAATAAATTACTATTCCTTTTAACATAAATTACATTTTCATAAATGTACTGTGAGGCTAGTGTAAGAATGTTAATTTCTTTAAACTTATCTCTCAAAGATACTTTGGGGCCCAGATTGTAAATTGCCCTAACTGCACGTTTCTGGAGGACAAAGATTCTGTTGATATCGGCGGCATTACCCCAAAGCAAAATGCCGTATGTCATTAGACTGTGAAAGTAACTGAAGTAAACCAATCTAGCGGTTTCGACGTCTGAAAGTTTCCTTATTTTTTTAATCGCGTACACTGCAGAGCCGAGCCGTTTTGATAACTTACTTATATGGGGACCCCATTGCAATTTAGCATCTAACGTTATACCTAGAAATACAACTGTATCCACAAGATTCAATTTTTCATTTCTAACTACAATGTTTGTAACCGTCTCTCTAACATTGGGTAATGTAAATTTCAAACAATTTGTTTTTTTCTCATTAAGAAGTAGGTTATTAACAGCAAACCAATCAATTACTTTAGATATAGCATTGTTCACATCGTCATAGGAACATTGGTGCCTTTTAACTTTAAATAATAAGGAAGTATCATCAGCAAACAATACTATCTCATGTTTTATACTCTCCATAAGGCTAGGTAAGTCATTAATATAAACTAAAAATAAAAATGGGCCTAGAATTGAACCTTGAGGGACACCCATGCTAATTGCAGATCCTGACGATCTCGTACCGTTAACATCGACCCTCTGTACCCTACCACGCAAATACGATTTAAGAAGGTCGAGATCACGTCCCGCCACACCATAATGGCGAAGTTTCCTGACCAGTGTATCATGGTGCACACAATCAAAAGCTTTGGAAAGGTCACAGAATACACCAATAGCATCATGTGAGACTTCCCATGCATCAAATATATGATTAATCAACTCGACACCAGCATTGGTTGTAGAGCGACCCCGAGTGAAACCAAATTGTTTAGGAGACATTAAGTTATTACTATAAAAATGTGCACACATCTGATTTAGAATAATTTTTTCAAATATTTTACTGAGAGTTGGTAGTATTGATATAGATCTGAAATTGGTGGGGTCAGAAATACTACCAGATTTGAAAAGTGGAATAACTTTACTTTACTTCATGAGGTCAGGAAAGACACCATCATCAACACATTTATTAAAGACACAGGCCAAATAAGGCGCAATACAATCAACTATAGAACTAATTACTCTGATTGAAAGACCATCAAGATCAGCTGTATTTTTTATGTTTATAGACTTAAAGGCTTTAACAATATCGTTTGGAAATACATGACGGAACCTTAAATTAGTGATACTAACTGCATTATTTTCTTTTAGTAAGGATTCAGCGGCGGTGGGAGATGAATTTAACGACTTAGTAGTCAAAATTGGAATGTCAGTAAAAAAGATTTCAAATATTTTAGCAACTTCTGCGTCTGTGTTTACAATTTTGTCATTAAATCTTAGTTGAAAATCTAAGTTACGAGGTTTGACCCTTCCAGTTTCACTGTTTATAATATTCCAAGTCGTTTTTACTACATTCGCGCTGCTTTTTATTTTATTATTTATAAACATTGCTTTGGCTGCAACACAAACACGTTTAAACATTTTCGAATATTTCCTAACAAAATCATTAAAACTGTTACTAGTGTTATAAGTCCTTTCATCGTAAAGATCATATAGTCTTTGTCTACTTTTGTGAATTCCCACAGTCGCCCAATCACTAAATTTCAATGAATTATTAATAGTTATGATTTTTGACCTAAAAACGTTATCACGTTCACTTTTGACTATGTTGAAAACTGAATTATACAATTTATTGGGATCGTTAACGTACGGAAGTTCAGTTAGTTTACGCATTACATTATTTCTATAAGCTTTAAGTCGACCATTATTTATCGGAACACATGTGATATCCTTTTTTGGCATTTTGTCAACAGTTATATTAAAAGTGGCCAATTGACCGCAGTGATCTGAAGTTAATTTATTTATAATAGATTTATTACTAGGTACGGCGTTAGTATAAATATTGTCTAAACAAGTGGCAGTAGTAGAAGTTATTCTAGTAGGCACCAAGAAAAGATTCACAAGATTATAACATTGGAAAAATGATATGAGCCTACTGCTAGCACTGGAATCTTCTAATAAGTTAACATTGAAGTCACCACAAACAGCAATATATTTATTTGGATTATTTAATTTGCCTAAAACTTCATCTAATCTTTTTTCAAATAGTTCGTAAGATGAATGAGGGGGTCTGTACACGCTTAATATAACAAGCCGTTCAAGCTCTATGCAGGATATCTCTATAGTCCGCTCAATAGATAGGCTCACAATATCTGTACGTTCTTTAAATTTTAAATGATTTTTAATAAGAATCAAAGAGCCGCCATGAATAGCTTTTTCTCTGCTGAACGAACTAGCCACCTGGTGATTGTTGAAGCTAAACATGAACTGATGTTTTGATAGAAAGTGGTGTTCAGTAATACACAGAATATCAATATTATTACAGTTAATAAATAATTCTATTTCTAACTCTTTGCCTTTCATGCCTTGAATATTTTGATGCACCAGGTTTAATATACAATTTATTTTATTTCTGTGTGTTTTAGGTTGGTTTTTTATTGTCATTGTGTTGCAAGAGTATCTCTCCGTTGTCTTATTAATTAATTTAAATAATTAGAAGTTGAATTATTTTCAACAGAATGATTATTGTCAGTAAACTGACCTATGTCAACGGACTGCTCAATAGAAGCAGCCGGTCTGGTAGCCAAGGATTTGGCTGAATTATTAATATAATATGATAGCAACTCTGCTATCTGTCTCCTAAAACAACTAGTAAGATAATACCTATCTTTAGTCAAATAAAAATATTTACTAATAAAATTATTAGTATCCATAAAATGAAATTTACTATAATGAAATGTCAAGCTGTGTAAAGTTCTATTTAAGTTATGCCTCAAATTATTTTCACTTGGTGTGAGGTTATTGCTGAAGGGAAAAGCTAACAAAATAATTTCTTTTATATTAATTAAATTATTTAATTGTGAAAAATACTGTATTAAATCTTTTTTGTTACATTTTCCTCTTCTGCCAATTAAAATTATTAATGAAGTGTCTTTGTCAAATTTAGTTGACAAAATACTATCTAATATTTTACAGTATGTTGCACCTGGCATGCAAATATTTGTTAATTTTATTCCTAGGTTGTTAAGTTGCAAACCTATATTTTTACCCATTTCATCACTATACATAACAATATTTTTTTGAATTTCATTTGACCTAGTTATTGAAAAGTTATTGATGAGAGTATCATGTTGGAAATAAAGCTATTCTTTCATGTTTAGTAATCGTTTTTTTTAGCACGAACAAGAAAATAAATCTGGATTCCTTTTTGTTTAAATATGTAATTGGTTCAATACAGAACAAATCAATGTCAAAATACTTTGAATTTATATTTACGTTGAAGGCATTGTGCAATAGTCGTTCAAACTCACATCTCACATTGCGTTTGAGGAACAAAGCGAAGACGAAAGTTCAAAATACAATGCCGGCAGTGAATGAATGTTATACTGCGTTTTGTTTGTTTGATATAAAAATAGTATCAGTCAACAGTTTGACCGCAATCATTGTAAGCTATTAGTACTGTTTCTGTGGCTAGACTCACTGTATCCACCCAAAAAACGAGTATATTTTGTTGTTGAGCACAGAAGTACACGTTGTTTGACAGTCGCGATGGAAAGGTTATTAGGTCTTTATGAACTTTTTATCAGCGCTCAACTTCTATACTTACTCATCGTTAAAGCATTTGATAATAGATGTGTAATGGTATCTATTAGAGGATATTTCAAATGAATTTTAGCATTAAAATTGAACACGTTCTTGAAATTGTTACTTAAAGCGAATATAATATGATCGAACGATGATCTCAATCTTAATCTTACAAGAAAACTGGCCACACAACTTTAAATTAACAGCGCATAGGTTTCGGCTTAACTAGGGTCTATTAACCTAACATCTACTATGTGATCTTGGCCTCAATTTTATATAGGACAGAGTAAGTAAGCAATCGAACTACGTCCAAATTATTATGCTCTCTGATATAGACATCCTGTTTACGACATATGAACTCTCGAGAGAACAGCTCATACTAGCCAAAGGTCAGAATATACTGGCAGGTTAGGGCTCACAAATCTGTGTACAAACACCTATATCTCATTTATAGATCAAACTGATTAGACGCATTACAAAAAAAGAGGCCATTGTGAGTAAATCTTCAGGTTTTACTAAGTTTTAAATTTAGCTGAACGTTCTGCGTTTTTTATAAGAACAATTTGTAAGTTTTTTCCAAGAATTCCGTTATGTAAAGTACATTTACGGTTTCCTTACATTTTTACCAAGAAATTCTTTCTTATAATAGGTTCCACGCTACATGTCCTCAACAAACATGATGTATCTATTACTCAACACATTCACACTCCACCCCAAATAATTGTCCTCGCTGGCGAGGTCAGTGTGTACTGGCGTCGATTCTTACACATAGCAACGCCTTTCTGGTGGAAGTGTCCTACCTTCATTCTCGGTACCAGCTGTTCAAGGCGTCCGTGCAACATTAAGATAATCATACATCCTAGTTGTAAAACAAATTTCTTTTTTAATCTCTTCTTCTTCTCGTGCAGTGCAGTTGTGGAACTCCTTTCACATATCCTGTCTAGCCCGTCGATTGCTTTCTTCAAAAAAACGTTGACAAAGGACTTTCTTGCTAAACTTTCTTTGTTGCATGTTGATGCATCTTATTGTTTTTTTTAATATATATTTATATACGTATATTGATGTTATTTATTAAAAAATTATATGGACGATCTTATTAACTTATAATTTTAAAAATAAAAAATGCCGATACGTACAGTATGTATGTTTAATTTGTTTTTAATTTATCAGGTAGTTTATACAATATCTGTCCCATTCTTTTGCACGCTGTTGTCCGTTTTTGACCTTTGCTGTCACTGTCTTAGTTTGACTGGAAGAGATCTCTTTTAGAAATAAATCCACCTTTGCAAATCTTCTGTTCAATTAATATTTTTGTTGTATTTATTTGGTGCAATAAAGAATACTATATAAAGTATTTAATAGCGTCTTGAGTCGAGCTCCGAGCATCTGGGTGCACTCAGAACTGCTACTAAGGGTTAAGAGCATTCAACCGTCTTGTGTAGTGGTGCAGTCAAAGCAGTCAGTGGCGAACTGCAAAATGTCCTTCAAAATCCATCCTAAGTCGAGTACCCACGGTAGACTGACGATAACACCTTTTCAATCAAAATTTGCAATTTCATCAGAAAAAGCTATTAAGGTTTGCCCATGAAATTTAATCACCGAATGCCGAATTTTATTCTTTTAATTGGAAACCCAATCAAGTGTCCCTGATTGGCCTATTTTGGTCATTCGACTTTATGTCATGGACTTCAGTAAATAGAACCTTCGTAAAATTGGCCAAATGAATTTGAGGCGCGTTTGTTGGAAATTTATTGGATTTTTTATACAGACACTAGCGCCACGTAGCGTTTCTGGTTTGTAGAATATCCAAATCTTGAAAATCTACTCATCTTGCATTTTATGGTAACTTTCGTTTACTTTTGTTATTACGTATAATATTGTTTTATTTGAGATTCGTCCTTGTATCTCCGAAGTCCTTGACCAGCTAATTCATAGTCTAAGAGTTGTATTCTAGAACTCTACTCAATGCTCAAGTCAGGATTGCACTGGAAACACAAGCACTGGAAATACGACCCTAATGGCAGGGACTTGAGTATGATTTCTAGTGCTTTGAATCATACTCGAGTCCTGACTTAAGCATTGAGTAGAGTTCTGGAATACGACCCTTAGTCCGCGGTAATAGATTTAACTTCTATGTTATCCCTTATGTTTGATTTTGATTTAAATACACTTCTAGATTATGTAATTAATGCACATTTATTTAGTGTAATTCCATAAATAGTAATAAAGTACCATTACTTCTGGATAGGTAGAATTTTAGATGGGAACCAAATACTTGCATAATGCGTAACTTAGAGAAAATGGCTTTTAAAAGTTTGAAATATTGGAAATGAAACTATTTTCCCGGAATTAAATCGCGTATATTTGTTTTTTCAAACAAACCAACGTTTCGGGCCCTTTGCAGGTCCCATGGTTACCGTAGTCAACCGTGAATCCGGAAAAATAGTTTCATTTCCTATGTGTAACAATCGCGAAATCTAAGAGTTTGAAATATTGGTTAAATTTAGCAGTAGTTTGTAAAAACTAAATAATACTAATCGAGTTGTATATTAAATATTATTATTAACTGCTTATATCAATGAAAATGAAATAAACATTCGAGTGTATTTAATTATTTTCATTGAGATGAATAGGTTTTACCACCAAAACTTTTTTATCTGTACATGATGTTGACGGACATAATGACAATATTACTTTTACACTTTTAAGTGTTTGTTTTTAGGTAATAATAAAAAAGATTTGTAAATAGCTAGCGGTCTATGTAATATATGTGTGTTAATATAGGTATATTAAGGTAGGTAATGATAGAAAGTTGAAGTGATGCGTATGAGTACCGCATACCGACCGTCCGTCTAAGTGACTGAGAGCCCAGTTTAATGTCGGGCTAAAATGAAATCATTTTTTTTACGGGAATCATTTAGAATTAAACCTGTCGAGAATAAATATGCAAATATTTTTTTATAACATCCAGTGACGGGACGAAGAAGTCGTTTGCCTAATGGTAAGCTACACGCCTATCCATAACAGTTACAGAGCCACTCAGAGCTTTATATCGCAAATATCTGAGGGGCACTACCACTGCGCCCGTCACCCTGAGACATAAGTTGACAAGTCCCATGTGCCTGTAATTTCACCATTACCCTTACCCTTCAAAACCGGAACACAGTAACGCTGATATTTCTGCTTGGCGGCAGAAATAGGCAAGGTGGCAGTATTACCCTGGACAAACTCTTTCACAAGGAGCTCTACTGCTACTAAATATTATAAAATTTGACGCTACCAAAACGCAATTTGTATATTCTTCACAGAACGGAGTCTTTCATCTAACTCCAACTTTTCTTTTTTTTTGTATTTGTGTTACGCGATAACTACGGTATTTGTGAACCGATTTTCATGATTCTTTTTTTGTTGGAAAGGGGGTACTTCCATAGTGGTCCCATTTCATTATGAAGAAAAGCATCCACCTCGAAGGGCGGCTGTTCACGCATGAAGACTCATTTTTATAATTAGCGCCTAACTTTAATTTAGGAGCAATTACTTTAATGGTTGATTTTGCTATTTTTCCAATTCAAGGCGTTTTTCTCTCAATATACTTTGAGTAGTGAGAACCGATTTTTATTATCTCCAGTGTCAAGTCCTGTATAGTGGCGAACTAGGGGATATTTCAATAAAACTTAACAAATACACGTAATTCCACTTACTTTTGAGGTCAGTTTTTTAAAGCAAGATTTAATAGTGGTTTTGTGCATGCTCCATAGTCGATATCATCGTCACTTTCCACCAAGTGAGGTGGAGGTTGTTTTGTCCGTAAATAAAATTAAGAAAGAACCGTGTCCTTATCTCCATATAATGAAATTATTATTATTATGATACCAAGTGACAGGACGGGTCGGGCCTGGTGGTAAGGGATACACCTGTCCAGTAATGTTGTAGTGCCACTTAGTGCTATAAATCACAAAGATCTAAGAGGCTCTGCCACTGCGCCTGTCACTCTAGGACATAAGTTGACAAGTCACGTGTGCCCGTTATTTCACCATTGACAATCTAAGGTTTAAGTTTTGCGATATTATGGCTAATAATGAAGTCCGATATTGATTGCGTGAACAAAATTGTCAATGTAAATTTTGCTTGATTTTTTCTTTATAAATTAGGTGTTCCCTTTGCAACAATGCAATCTAAAAGAATTAGAGCAAAACTTTACAATGCAATGTTTCCGAGCTTCATATCATTGTTTAATTCATATTCTTGAATTTACATTTTAAAAATACACTTGGATGTATTTGTAGGATGATAAATCGATATTGTCAATTCATGGTATGCGCTTTGTCTGTATTGCAATTGTATAAGATTGTATATTTAAGGTTCTGCTATACTATTGTTTTCCGAAGGTATTCGGTTCATTTTACCCTTGTCTTCAACGCCACTGTTTTATTTGAATAAAAGCATTGTAAGACCACACGGGTATCACGTTCGTTCCTTCCTCGAACCTGTCTCCCTTCTAAAGTATTTCCTTTGCGCTATGACGTGGTGTTCTACAAAAAGGTGTCAGTAGGACTCTCAAAGGCTGGCAACGCATAGGCAGCTCATCTGATGTTGCAGATGTCCATAGGCGACGACGATCACCTCCCACTAGGTTCTTCCATTTGTCTGTTCGTTCGCTTAAATAAAAAAGCGGCACAATAACGTTCAGTAGTATTTTTTAAGACCAAAATGTGGAATTATTCTAGCTTTCCTATAGTTAATGATGCGTTGTTAAATTATTTAATTTTAATGTATTATTATTATATTCAATAATTTGCTGTTGTTAATTAGTTCATGGCGGTATTTAAAAGTTTACCTTAACGTTTTAATTATAAGGTCAATATTTGAAGTGACTTTTACGAAATTAATAAATTTCTCAATAATAATATTCGTTTGTGTCTGTCAAACTCAATGTCTCATTCAATTCTAAAGCTTTGTTCTTAGAAATAGAAATGTAATCGTTTTCATAAACATACAGTGTTATAATATTTTCTCTAACGCTTTTCTGAGTATCGGATATGAGTCAACTACCTGATTGATACATGTGGAAGTGTTAGCCGTAGGTATAATGAGGTTTATCCTTGTCTCCATGTTGTGATCACCCCATGGCATGGTATCCCATCATCCTCTTCCATTCCCAGACATGCCGTTTCTAATCATAGACATATCGTATTCATACAATGCGTCCCTCCCTTCTTTGGCCTCTTTCCTTTAAAAATCATCTACATTTACATTGACTCTTCAGAATCATGCGACTTTTAGTTTTTTTTTTTATGATACGAAGTAACGGGACGAACAAGTCATGCGCCTAGTGGTAAGCGGCATGCCTGTCCATAACAATTGCAGTACCGCTTAGCTTTAAATCGCAAAGATCTGAGCGGTACTGCATTGCGTCTGTCACCCTGAGATATAAGTTGATAAGCCGATGTGCCTGTAATTTCACCAGCACCTTTATTCTTCAGAACTGAACAAAAAAAAATTTCTTGAATAAATCATATGTCTGTGACCCCACGATTCACGCTTGCCTCATGTGGGGACCTTAGTAAATATGAAATTGCAAGCATTTCCTGTATTTTTTTTTTGTAGTAATGCTCATATTACCGCTTGGCGACAGAAATAGGTAAGGTGGTAGCACTTCTCTGGACGAACTTTTCCACAAAGAACTCTACTGCTACTAAAATTGATTACTTTCACAGGAAATTAATCTATTCGTAGCCGACAATCGCGTGATTGATAATGGTATTCCATAAACTCTCTATTTCTTATCTGCGTACTATTAAAACATGTAAAACAATTAAATACTTTGGACACATAGTCACGGAAAACTTATATGTCAACTTAGACATAGAAAGGGAATGCAGGGATTTGTCGGTTCGGAATAATATGCTGAGTCATAGGTTTGCTCGTTGAACAGCTGAAGTAAAAATCACACTTTTTAAAGCATTCTGCCAGACATTCTACACGAGCAGCCGATGGTTCAGCGTTACTCAGAAGGCTTACAGCTCCCTACGCTTTTCATACAATGTGTTCAGGGCTCTGTCTTGCCCTTCCTCACTGCTGTAGTGCGTCGAGCATGTTTGCCGAAGCTAGTGTAGAGGATTGACGCACGCACTGATTTTGGACGCACTGATGCGAAAAAAGATAGTATCATGCCTGCGCAGAGTGTGAGAGAGCATAATAGAGTTGTCAAAATTACAGGGAGGTTGGACTCTGATCTGCTTGCTAGGTTCACCGAACTTCGCGTCCTGGGAGCTCGGCTGTCTTAGCAAGTATCACATAGTATCTGACCCTTCATTCATCTTATTTTATTTACTTTATTATTTACAATAATAAAAATGTAAAATATTATCTATAATTTTTGTACTAACAGTAGAATAAGATAAATTTGTAAGTATACTGACAAAATGGACTGTAATTATCTGCAATAAATGACTGTTATTTTATTTTACGATTTTTTTATAAACACTCTAAAAAAATAATCGCATGAAACTCATGCGTTAAAAATAAAAGTCATTCCAACAAGTTCCGACGTCTTGTTACAACATTCCTATGAAACGTGAGCCTTCATGATATTGGGTAAGCCATAAGGTGGTTATGAATTGTAATACTGATTAATTAATACGACTGAGAGAGAAAACTTCATAAAAAAAAAACTTGCTGGAGAACTCAAAGCTCAAAGTTTTCATTTTTAACGTTGGTCGTTTCGTAGTTTATTGCGCATTAAAATAATATGGTAAATATGTCGTTTCAAAATCCATACAAAATTGTTCTAGAAAAAAAATTGGGCCCTTTTTATATAGAAATTTGTAAAGATTTTGAGCCCGTGTAATTTTGAAAAAATGCCAATGAACTGAAACTGGTTTGTTAAACCACGACACTCGATATTAATTTTTGATCGCGTCAAGTCAAACCCAAAATGGAATTATACTTTGACTAGATAAACGTTTTAACCATAAAAACATTGAAACTCATCGCATTGTCAGTATTCCACGCCGTTAGACATTGATTCTGCGTCACGCAAGTTTTAATAGATTTAACTTAAGTGTTGGAACCACTTTTTTCTTTCACAAGTTACTTATTTCTTTGAATGTTTCTTGCTTTCTTTCTGTTGTTTGTTTAAAAATCCTCTTTTTTTCCCTAAAAACATTTTTATACCGGAACACGGGTTAGTTTTTTTTTATATTTAAATGAATATCAGACTAAGAAATGCCTAAAGTGGCTGAGTGACTATTCTCGGAAATTGAGATACAAATGTAAATATTCATTTAGTGAGACATAAATACAATCAAGTATTGCGAAGTTAGATGTGATCTGGACTGTACAATTATCCGTGAAATAGTCTTTCTAAAGAATTCAAATCGTACCTACTTCAAAACTGTATTTGAAGTTTTAGAAATCTGGTTTGCTAAAGCCTGTCTTTGGAAACAAAGACCTTTAGACCATAGATTTCTCATAGATGGTGTTACGACTAAAAAGTCGTTGAAAAACCAAATACAAAGACACGACGCAAGCACATAGAAAAATTCGTGAGGTCCGTTGGTTCGTTCCGTGGCTTAGTTGGTATAGCGTCTGTCACGGTGTGTGTTCTTGACGTCGGTTCGAATCCGATCGTATCGAAGGAATTTTTTCTGAGTGTTCGATCTTTGTATTAATAATTATAACAAACTAGTGGAGTAATTTCACAAAAAAAAATTGAATAAGGTATCAATTCAATAAAAATTTAATTAATACAGTGAATAGCGACATTTCTCGCCAGGACACTGGTAGCTGTAAAGGTACTAACTGGGTGATAACTCTGTCATAGATTTCTCATAGATGGCGCTACGACTAAAAAGTCGTTGAAAAACCAAATACAAAGACACGACGCAAGCATATAGAAAAATTCGTGAGGTCCGTTGGTTCGTTCCGTGGCTTAGTTGGTATAGCGTCTGACACGGTATGCAAGAAGACGTCATCGGTTCGAATCCGACCGGATCCGGACATAAGTTGACAAGTCCCATGTGCCTGTAATTTCACCAGCACCCTTCTAAACCGGAACACTGTAATGCTGACATTACTGCTTGGCGGCAAAAATAAGCAAGTGGCAGTACTGCCCTGAACGAACTCTTTCACGAGCTCTACCGCTAATAAAATACTTTTAATATAGTTAGATTTATATCAGTGTATTGCAATCTGACGTGACGGCTTGTGCTGTGTGTATGAAACCGGTACCGTGCTGACGTGTTACGACACAACCCCTCAGACAAATGTAATTCCGGCTATATTTTCATTTTATACATCTGGTTGATTCACAGGACAAAACCGGGTAGGTACTCATTAGCGAGCTGTAGCTGCAACGTGATAGATACATATCGAAATTCTAGTGTGTTTGCGTCAAACAGTCGTCACAAGCTAGAATGAGTAACCTGGTTATCGTCGTCTCACTGCGAAACTATGATTTTTGGTAAGATATCATGCAACCAAAAATCAAAGTCAAAATAATCTTTATTTCATAGGTAAGCATTATTACACTTGAAATCGTCACTTTGGTTCAACTCCACCACTCATTCGTAAGGCAGATTCCCCTGAGAAGAATGAGCAAGAAACTCTAGGGGTTGCTCTTTGTAAATAACATTTGTACGCATTCTACATTTACAATATATTTTTTGTTTTGCTAACGGTTAGGTAAGGTTACGGCTCGCTAGCGAGTACCGGCTTTAGGTCTCATGTCACCGCATTTTCTTCTATTGTATCACAAAAAAGTATAGTAAGACTTTCCATCTGTTCATCGGACTTCAAATTTCATTAAAAATTTATAAATACCGGATACAAATTCTTATTGCTCAACTACACAGCAATGAAAAATGAAAAATGAATGAAAAATAAGACATAATTTTAGTCTATAATTTGACTTTCCTCATACCATGAGTGGAACGGAAAGTAATACATTGAGGGTAAGTATAAAGTAGACAGGAAATGAAAATGTCTTGTGCAAGGTGGGCAAAAACCGGAATTTAGGGCCTTTATCGTGATAAGAACTTTTGATTTCGTGTCTTGCAGAGTACTGTACTCTTAAGAAATGTAGATACATATGGTCTGAAAGATAGATATGTCTTAATATGTATAGGGAATGGCGAATGACAGGATTAGATTTAGAAATAAATATTAGATAACATTACGTTCTCTAATCCCAAAGTAAGTAACTAAAGCACTTGTGTTATGGAAATCGAAAATAACGACGGTACTACAGGCACCCAGACCAAAGACAATACAGAAAAGTTAGTTTCCTACATTGACCCGGCCAGGGATCGAACCCGGGACCTCTGAGACAGCGACGTCATGTAAACCAGTGTGCAAGCCATTCAACCACGGAGGAGGATTCTCTTCAATGACATGTTTTATTATTTATGCAAAGTATCATAAAATTTGGCAACGATCACGGAAGAACGAATGAATGACACTTTGTATAAAAATACTAGGATATTGGCATACAGTCTATTTTTTTCAAGAGTAAGTGCGTTAAACTAAAAATATATCGGATTTTGCGCCCATAACACTTCGTAAAACAGAACTAGAGAAACATATCGGAAAAATAATTTGGAACAAATTGTACAAAATCAACTGTAATGACTGAATGATGAATTCAAAACAAATTTGTTTTGAATTTTTAGCTACTGAATTTATCTAGTGCACGTCCGACACGCCTTTCAACTGTTTTATTTTGGTTGTTTTGATTTTGTCAGATTTAGAGCATAAGAATACGAGAAGGCGCATCGGTTTGTATTTTATTATTACATGCATATTACACATTGACTTACAAACAATTAAATATTACATGAATATTTGGCATTCGATCGTGATAAAGGTCAGAGAATGAAACGAGCGGAGTATTATTTTGAGTATGTGATATAATGCAAGGAATGTCTGAGTTTTGAATTCGATGATAGCAAATTTTATTTTAATTACTAATACAAAGATCGAAGAGTTAGAAAAACATCCTTCGATCCGGCCGGTTTCAAACCAAAGTCTTCTAGCAAACCGTGCCAAACGCTATGCCAACTAAGACACGGAACGAACTAGTGGACCTCACGAATTTTTCTATGTGCTTGTTGTCGTATCTTTGTATTTGGTATTTCAACGACTTCTTTAGCCATAGCGCCATCTATGAGTAATCTTTGAAAGTATTTCGTCACCCGGTTAGATACCTTTACAGCTACCAGCTGTCGCTATTCCTTGTATCTAATTTTTTATTGAATTGATATTCAATAATTTTTTACGTGAAATTATTTCACTAGTTTGTTATAATTATTAATATAAAGATCGAACACATAGAAAAAATTCCTTCGATTCGGCCGAATTTGAACCGGGGCAACAAACACAATTTAATAACGAATATCAAGAAATTAATATATTTGACTTTTTTGAACACGCTATTTATTTCACAGCAAGCGGTTCAAATTTGCCATTAGTAAGCTTTTATTAACTTAATTATTAATCGATGGAAGTAATTTTTCTTAGTGTTCAATCTTTGTATTAATACTTATAACAAACTAGTGGAGTGATTTCGCATAATACGATTGAACACCGTGATACTCAATAAATTTAAATTATAATTAAAAGTGATTTATAAAGCTATGTACAAATTTGTTTATCCAACGTAACTTATTTTAAGCATTAGTGGAAACTGTTTTGGCTAGGGTTTCTTTCACATATGTTAAAAATGAATGTATTATATGATGCTGGAGATTTCCCAGAAAAATAAAATAAACAATACGTTAATAATAAAATATTGATTAGCTGTTTAACGTTCATTTCAAGACAATGCGAGAGTGTGGTAACGAGCCTACATAATCTATTCTTCCATATTTATATATTTTTTTGTTATGTATCGATGGTATACATTATAATGCTTGCTATCGTACTGAAAGGATTGTTACCCATTGTGCGCCAGACATACAGGAAAAGAATGGATACGTCGTGCGCGGAGACTCCATTTGTACATCCATATTATAATCAAAGGTCTCTAAGAATTTATTATGTTAGCTTTTTTTGTAGAGAAATGTCGCAGATGAAATTTTTGTTTTATTATTTATTATCCGGGCTATAAAGTCTCTCTGATTGACGAGTAGAACATAAACAACATTTTTACTTTACAGTACATTAATAAAAAAATATAATTTATGTAAAAAAAATCGTTCCATGAAAAATATTATATTTACACAAGGAACAAAAATGAATTGGCTGTATTTACAGTCGTCTCCACAAAGTCACGAATTTACTTAAGAGGCAATGCCTATGACTCTGTAGTACAATCTCTGTTGAAATTGAAAACTGGCTGTTTGCAAGGTTGAAAACTTTTGTGAAACAAAAATTATATTATGTATGTACAAAAGATTATTTCACAATTTTAGTTTACATGGAAGACGAACCGGAGTGACTTTGTGTGGTCTGTAAGAGTGATCGATTCACCTCTATCGATGATCGTGTGACAAGAACCGCCAAACTTCAGTATTTTTACGTTTATTTGTAATCTTCAATCTTTGGTAGCACGATAGGTTTGTGGATAATAGAATAGTCTTCCACACCGCATTGTCTTGCATACCGGTTTTCATGGTGTTGCCATCTCTGAGGTCCCGGGTTCGGTCCCCGGTCGAGTCCATGTACAAAAACTAACTTTTGTTTTATATTATTACGGGTCTGGGTGTTCGTGTTTTTGTTGTTGTTTCTACATAAGTGCTTTAGTTACTTACTTTCGGATCTATTAATATAAATAAATATTTATTTATCAATCCTTATTCAAAATGATTTCAAGTTCAATTTAGAAATAATTCCGCATGCAAGTCCGTTTTTTGTATTTCCTACGATATAATATTTATGTTAACATTTTTTAATGTAGTTCCTCACAATGTTTGAATAGATAACATAAATAAATTTTGTAGAATGTGAAAGTTTCCTAAAATTTTGAATTAAAAATATAGGAAACACGTTCCGACCTTTTATAATATTTGATACAAAATGATATAATTTCAGATGTTTAACGAGGTTATTTTAATGACTCACGTAACGTATTATGTTTGCTTGGTGCAAATTTTAAATTGCTTTTATTGCGAAAAAATGTGACCCTAAAATCGAAATATTTCTATGGTGTACGTTTGTCATTTGTGTCATTTGTGACAGGTGTTTTCATGATCAATTTTAATTTAAAAAATTATTCGCTGGAAGATAATGCCATAATATGCAATAATGCAATATGATAATGCAATAGCCAATCCAAGAAATGGAAACTATTCGCTGGAAGATAATGTCTAGTCAACAGCGCATCAGCGCATTTAAAAAAATCAATAAAATCTTTTTACTAGAATTGCAAAAAAAACATAACATAATATTGAATATTATGTTTGCATATACATATGTATATGTGTGCGTGTAAATGTATATGCATATATATATATATATATGTTTGTATTTATATTATTTGGCCATACTCCTTTATACGTTTTACTCTCACGTTATACTTGTTATAGTTAGCAAAATATGTAGTTTCTTTTTATTTTAGATTAGTTATCGTAGTAACAAGTTGAACCGTGTTGAATCTAATGATATTTGAATTTTAAAAAACCATGGTATTTACTTACATGATAATAAATCATGAATATGTCATAAATTGTGAATATGATGCATAAATTTGGGAAAGCATCTCACATTTTTATTATTTAGTCATTACTTAACGCACTATTTGTTAATTGTGTGTATTTGATTGCACACATAGAAATGTCAGTGTCTCGTGTTTGGTGTTTGTTTGGTGCGCCTGTGATGCACTCCATGAGCTCCACATAATACCAGCGCCGTGCCTGTACTCAGACTTTTGTTCGTATATCGCCTCCAATACAAGATCCGTCAATGTGACGTGCTGCCGTCTGTACATCGATCACTGATGTTTTTGATAAAAAAAAGTGTGAGATCAGTGACGCATCATTTCAGCCGGAAGACTACTGCTGGACATAGGCCTCTCTCAAAGTTCGCCGTAACGACCGATCTTGTTGCTTGCATACAGAGGATTCAGGCAACTACACGACTTCGATTTTTTAAAATCCTTCTCGATGACTTAAGTTTTCGCAACAGTTACACTTAGGAAATGAAATTATTTTTTTTTTGGACCTTAATCTAAAATATCTTTTAATTTACTCTTATATATTTTGTAAAACATAATTGTAGCCTAAACTGGAATGTTCTTTGGAAAATTTAAAGATAAGGTATTTACTCAGGTAATCACTTTTGTAACTATAGTGAAAAATAGGGTGGTTTGCATTAATATTAGACATAACTGGTTGATGACTTTACCATCTTAGTCAGCCGTGTTAATGGGACGTGTAAAGGACTCGAAACGTTGGTGTGTTTGAAAAAACAAATATACGCGATTTTGTCCTACAAAATGTTTCATTTTACATTTTTCTTTATGAATTAGATGTTTTTAAGATAAGCGAATTCTAAAAAGCCTGCGATATGTTTACAGAAAGTTACATTTTCTAATGACCGCATCAGTACAAAGCTTACATCGTGCGTGATTGAGAACGGTAGGGAGATCGTTCACCATAAACAAAAATAAGACAGGATCAAGTATAGAGCCTTGGCTTACACCGGAACGCGTGTGATATGGACCAGATTCATACAAACCAAGCCTGACATATTGTTGACGATTGCGAAGGTAATCTACGAGTAGGCGAACTAGACTCGGAGTGAAACCTATTTTCCCAAGTTTTACCAATAAATTAATTATGAAAAGAATTTATTGGTAAAGATACAAGCTAGATGAAGCAGTGTATCTCCATTGTTAAATGTCTAAATCAACTGAATGTTAATTGCCTAATCATGTGCGCGGGCAAACAAACGGCCGGGGAAATATTTTTTTTATCATACGAAGTGACAGGACGAACAAGTCGTGCACCAGGTATTAAGCGACACGCCTGTCCACAGCAGTTGTAGTACCACTCAGAGCTTTAAAATGCAAAGATCTGAGAGACACTAGTAATGCTCACATTACTGCTTGGTGGCAGAAATAGGTTAGGTGGTAGTAATTCCCTGGGCGAACTCTTTCACAAGGTGCTCTACTGCTACTAAAAGTAACCCCACTTTTAGTAAAGTAAACATAACTAATATATGCAGTTGTAAACCGTCCAAACTTCTTACTTAGTGTAATTTAATAGATTGTTGTCACTTGAACTAATTAATTGTATTTTGACATTAGAGAGGAGCACACGTATTATTTCACGACAAATAATGTACAATTGAAATAGCTGTATACAATTTACATTTCAATTCACATTAATGTGTGATTTGTTTACCAAATTTCAGTTTCGTACGTCAATTGTACGTCAAATCATTAGGTTGTCCGAGATACATAAAACTAAATCGATTCGCATTC
Source organism: Hyposmocoma kahamanoa (assembly GCF_003589595.1). Taxonomy (NCBI): domain Eukaryota; kingdom Metazoa; phylum Arthropoda; class Insecta; order Lepidoptera; family Cosmopterigidae; genus Hyposmocoma; species Hyposmocoma kahamanoa. The sequence goes on along the minus strand of NW_020653852.1, from coordinate 10,503,580 downwards.
TCACGTGATAGTTATTGTGTAATGTGCGTGGGCAAGTTGTTTCCACCTACAAAATGTTTAAATAAATATTATAAACATCTGTTTACAAAGAACAACATCGAAAGTTCCTCATTCATTCTTCTCATTGGATCTGCTTTACGAGTCTGACTGAAATGAAACATTTCAAATTGGTTTTGTTCACAGTGACTCTAGCAGAACACACTATGAAATTAAAAAAAAAAAACAATGAAAAAAGTATGACGATAACTTACAGGATACTTCTTATCTACTATTTTAGGAATGATTTTAATAAACATACGTATTATTTTTACATTTTACCCGGGGCGGCTCACCTAAGGTACCTTGCAGAGAACCGGATGAATTCCATGCAAACTGGCTGATCCGGGGTTAGGACCTGACTTAGATGATCCCTGCGTGGGCTGCTAGCGCAGGTCATAGTGACCTTCTCGTATACCCTAAGGGTCGGTACGGAGGATCACTATAATCAAAACTAATGTAGAAAGATATGGGGCTGCGTCCGGTTGCCGCAACCGGCGACTGTGTCGATTTCATATCAATTGTATAAAAATAGAATATTCACTTCTAGTTGCCGGTTGCTTGTATCCAATACAAGACACACGCGCGGAGTGCGCGGCGCCTTAATGTCCTATTTAACTATCTGTCTAGTTAAATATCATCTCAAATCCATTATTCTAATGCGAGGTGATACAAAAAAAGTTGTAGTTATATCGATAAAAGTAGTATCTATTATTTATTATTCTTCTTCTTATCTTGTCGGCGTTTCTTTTGTTTTAGCACTATTTTGATTTTGAATAGTATGTTGCTATCCTGATTGCGCCATCTGTAGCCTCGAGGGAACTTACCTCGTACTGCTATTTGTTCCCAAATAAAGGTATTGATTGACTATTCACATTCTAGACCGAGAATAATAGAAGCAAAAACGAGACCATGACATTAATATCGTATTTTATTATTTTTTTAGTATACACTTGTACAAAGATATTAAATGTATCTAAGGACAGTATTCTAAGAAAAAAATAAAATTATTGAAAGAGCTTCCACACAAGGCCTTCGTTAAGAAGAACGAACAAACTTTACGAAGTTTATTGTATGGAATCAAGGAACTTACTGATTTATAATTATTTCTACGTAAAGAAATATTATAATTTTTTGGATAAAGTCCGTAGATAAAAAATAAAAAAAACATAATGGCGTTTTAGGTAGCGCAACATAAAAGTGTGCAATTATTAAAAAATAAGAAATGAAAATGATGTTCAACATTTCAAATAAAATAAAATTAATTATGATAATATTTTTTAATCCTAAGATAATATAAGCAAAAATCATCTTTATGAGCAAGACATTATGTACAAGAGGGCCTTAATTTATTTGTTTATTTTTATCTTTAGGAGTTCACCATAAAAACAACTATTAAATCTCAGATCACTTCCTAAGTGAAAAAAAGGGGTTTCGTTTTTGCATATCTTAGTACAAAATTAATTGAAAAATCATCCTAGAGGGTCTAAAGAAAGACCTTTTTATAATGACCATATGTCGACTTAGTTCCTTTCGTTTTCGATCTTTGCTTCATTATTTTCAAATTCGGATCGTATTATTAGGCATATACAATTTAAAGATAAGCTGTAAAAATGTCTCGTTGTATACTTTTTGTTGTTAAGTCAAAAGCCGTGTAAAAAAATTCGTGCCCTTGGTGTGTAATAGGGCCAGATATGCAAAATTACAATTTCTCAGGACTTAGATAGGTTTAGAGATTCTATGAATTAAATTAGTCGATATTTTTTTATGTCAAACAGGAGAGTTACAAAATTTCACATTTAGACAATTCATTCCATGTAGTTTTTATTATTTTTATGACTTTCCTTGGCTTTATTATACTAAGACAGGGCTCCTTCACTCGCTCAAGGAACGGTTACCACGCTGGACTGCCACGCAGAGGTCTCGGGTTCGATTCCTAGGCCGGGAAAAATATTTGTAAGGCCTGCATATTGTCGTTTAGGTGTATGTCTATAGCACCTGCGATACCGAGGTTTCCCTAGTGCGGGAATAATTGCGTTAACTACACTAAATTTCGGATTGATAGCCGGACTCCTAATTAAAACATATTAATAGAGTGTCGAACCTAGACTATTGTAAACTAGGTGAAAGTCAGAAAATTAAATTTTCATTATAAGCTAGGTATTAGGGTAGCGACATACTAATGAACGGCGAAGTCACACCGTTGGGTTTCTTTTTACTATTTCATAACCTCGGTATAATAAAGCCATATTTGATCATACGTCAATAGTAATACTAACTGCATGAAATTAATTACAAGTATATGAGAAATTTTATAACTCTTCCATTTAATCATAAAAAAAACTATCGCCTAATTTCACTCATAAAGTCTTAAAGCCTCTCTCCTGAAAAGATGTTATTTTGCAAATGAGGCCATATTACACCAAGAGCGCTATTTAGGCTCGGATCCCTAAACACCTTAAAGTTTTTATTTCTACGATTCCGCGTTCACAACAAGTAATTCAAATCATTTGTGCTCGGATTTCACTTTGGGGAAAAGTTTTTTTTTCGTATATTTTAGCTTTTTTCTAATAAATATATTGAAAAACTTACACTATTTGAAATTTTGTGGACAATTACTCATAAAAACTTTTGGAGTTTTTACCGCAACTATTATAACAAATGCCAGTGTGTTCGAGATAGCCGCTGATACAAAATTCCAACATATTTTTTTTAGAACGCAGGCCAGATTAGGTTTAAAAAGAATTAATGCAAATCGTGCAGTACTTGAGTAGTACGGACTTTTATATTACGTATTAATCAATAGATATTCAAAAATAGATGTAAAAAATAAAAACGATAAAGCTAAAATCAGGAAACTAAAGGATATATATCGCAAAACATTTCAGCTCACAACATGAAATTAAGCGACTTATTCACAGGAAGTGAACTAATTTATTCACATTAAGCGAAACATAAACAAATTCTAGCCATTTCCTTGTAATCGACTGGGCTTCCTGTACATCTGAGAATTGGAAGTGGGTATCGCGACATGGTTCCAAATAAGGCGATTCTCATCAGTTATTTAATTTTCTTCACCTAAGCTTTACAGTGTAAATCACATTATTACACACTAATATTTGTTTAGTAGCAGTAGAGCTTCTTGTGGAAGAGTTCGTCCAAGGAAGTACTGCCACCTTATCTATTTCTGTTGCTTAGCAGTAATGTGAGTACTACTGCGTTCCGGTTTTAAAAGGAAACGATGCTGGTGAAACTACAGACAAATGGGACTTAACAACTTATGTTTCAGGGTGACAGGCGTAGTCGTAGTGATCCCCAGATCTTTTGCGATTTAAAGCTCTGAGTGGGACTGTTACTGCTATGTACAGGCGTGTCACTTAACGCCAGGTGCACGACTTGTTCGTCCCGTCACTTATACGGTATAAAAAGAACTATAGTGTGGATCAGTAACACACCCCTATATAAAGATAATAACTTTATATTGAAGGTTTATTTATCGAGTTCTTAGGTTTTCGCGATTGTTACACATAGGAAAT
>NW_020653852.1:10457525-10499608 GCF_003589595.1 Hyposmocoma kahamanoa | reverse complement strand
AACACAAGGTTTGCTATCTATATTATTTATAACTTACAATTACGAATTTAAATAATTTTGTACTTAATTAAATTTACTTTGCAAGTAAGTCAAAATTGTTTGATAAAACAATCATAACTTTGAATTGGGATTCCAAATAACTTGGGGATACAAGCAACACGCGCAAGAAGACGTAGACCCCGATATTGAATCTCTACAGTACTCAGCATTTATAGCTAATTCCAGTTCAACTAAGAATACTGACTGGGAACTCGATGATTATCAATTTTAATTCAACTCAGTCTACTGTAGTCTAGGCTCTACTCTATGAGTAGAATCACTGGCTGAATGAATAGTTTTGTAATTAGAATGTGTTTTGAAAAATGAAGTAAGAAAAGAAAAGAGCATCTTGAGATAACGAAATATAACCCAACGCCGAAAGCATGTAAAAAAGTGCAATAAAGTATATTTTGAAGATTATTCCAGTTTAAATTCATAAAAGTACCTCTCGCTACGCATCCCAAGCTACGCCCCAGTTACAGTACGATCGTATAAACTACAGATTTTTGTACGGCGTGATTGAAAGTTGTAGTATAAATGGCCAAAACTAGATTTGTAATTTTTTGTAGTCAAATTGAAATAAATCTCTTTACCCGGACAAACATGTTCGTTAGAAGTAATCTCTAGAACTACAGATTCGATTCTATTTTTATTGTTAGAAATTCTGATGCTTCTGATAAATATGTATAGCGTATTTTTCATGTAATAAATAAGAATATATTTATTTGTATTTTTATTCCAATATCCTGCTTATTGGTAGGGACTTTCTATTTTGATGGTATAATAAAATTTTAATTTCACGTTTTTAAAAAAATTCTTGACGTTTTCGAGTTTCGAAATTCTTGTTGTTCGATTGTAGGTTTTTTTTTACTTTTTTTTGTATGTATGTTACGCGATAACTTTAAAAGGAAACTTTGTGAACCGATGTTGATGATTCTTTTTTTGTTGGAAAGAGAGTACCTCCATAGTGGTCCCATTTCATTTTAAAGAAAATCAGCCTCCTCTAATTACATTAGGCTATTCACGCATGAAGACTCATTTTTATAAATAGCGCTATAATTTTATTATAAGAAGCAATTATTTTAATGGTTGATTTTGCTATTCTCCAATTTAAGGCGTTTTCCTCTCACTATTAATATACTTTAAGCAGTGAGCACTGATTTTTATTATCTCCTGTGTGAAGTCCCGTATAGTGGCGAACTAGGGAATGAATCTGGGTTTGCACACTTTCCGATAACTGATTTCAATAAAACTTAGCAAATAGATGTAATTCCACGGACTTTTGAGGTCGGTTTTTTTAGTACTCTGTATTGAGATTATTGAAGTAATTGTTGATACATAATTTAACTAAAATATAATTTTTACTTAAAATTAAAAATTAAATATTACCAAATTACGTGAAAAATCGTTTTTGTCGAGAATGACTCATTTATGGTAATAAGAACATATTATTATCTCATAATAAATACACACTATGCTGACAGTCGACTATACAAATTGAAAATACTTCTTCATCTAATTCCTGGCCACTTTATTGCATTGCTAGGATATTACATTCTCCGAGGCAGGCGTGTCATTCTCTCACGTCAATCATTGTGCCACGTTAGTGAGTAAATGAGTAGCCTACCTATGAGTCGATGCAACCTCAAATGGCTTTGGTTAGGTCATATGAAATTTTTCTATAACTATGGGTTGTGTAATGTAAATTAAGGACTTGAACACAACCAATAAATAAAGTGGTTCTAAAGTATTATGTTTTCACTTTGACTTAAATAAGTTAGTACACTTTTTTTGGGTTTATTACATATAAAGTCTTTTGTAATTTGGTTTAAAATAAGGAATATAGTTCTAACTTTCTTCATAACTATTTCTGTCTTCGTATTTCATTCATTATATACTTAAAATTATGTAATTGGATAAAATTAAGGTATTCATAACAGTATTCTCGTGCTATATTGAAATAATAATCTTTGTCAGATGTAGTACTTACATATTAATATTTTTCTAAATGTTTTTTAAAACCTGAAGTTGAACTATTCTTGTTCAAATAACCTTGAACGGCACAATACACACTTCTATTATTTGATGTCAATTCGTATAGTTGTAACCAACGGTACAATTCTTTACTGAGAGGTGCGTGTGACGACGTGTGAGTATGAATATGAAAAATCTGTGAGTATGAATGTTTGTATGGACTTACACTACTTGTCTTATTATATATACTATGCCAGTGTCGTTCGACTCGCTTGTGTTGAAAACTTGTTGAATGGCACCGTTCTTAAGAACTCGAAAAACGGAAGCTCTTAGCCATCTGTTCATTCCCACATTTATCCATTAGTGTGGAGACGTATAAATTATCAAATCATTGTCGAAACGATGAAGTATTCCGTTAAAATAAGTACTTAACTGAGAAGAATCTATAACGCTTGTCTTTACCATACGCAACTTGACATAGAGGTTCACTCCACAGACCACATAAATACTAGCACTTTCGCCACTTGTATCATCAGCCAGTGTCATTGGGGGTATTTGTACAGATTTGTTCCTTTTTTATGATTATCAAGTGACGGGAGTTGTATATCTGGTAGTAAGCGATATATATTATAAGTCTACCCATTACAGTTGCAGTGCCACGGAGACCTGAGGGAAGCTGCCATTGCACCCGTCACCTTGAGACTACTTGGAATGGACCTGTCGTCCAATTTGAACGTCGGCTGATACATTGAATCTGTGGTCAAAAATGCAGCAACTTTCCAGGGTGAGGCGTTACTTTACACCGGGACAGTTGCTTCAGCTGTACCAAGCACATGTCCGGTCGTGCAAGGAGAACTGCTGCCACCTTTGGGATGACTCTGCTACATGTCAACTGGCCATTTTGGATTCAATTGACAATCGTGTCAAGAGGCTTATAGGTGACTCGGGATTAGTGGCTGCAAAGCCTTCAACATCGCCGTAAAGTTCCCTGCTTATCGGTATTTTACAAAATATATCACGGAGAGTGTGCGATGGAATTACACGATTTAATTCCGCCTTCCCTTTCCATCACCGGGGGACTAGGTGTAGGCTTGGGTTCCACCATTATGTTGTGGATATTCCAAAGATTCGCACGAAGCGTTACGCTTCCACATTTATATGGCGAACGGCTATGGAGTGGAATTCCCTGCTTGCAGACTTGTTCCCTGAACGTTATAACTTGAGTCTTTTCAAGGCCAGAGTGTATAGACATCATTTAGGTGTACATGCTCCATCGTCGACCTCATCGTCACTTTCCATCAGGTGAGATGGAGGTCAAATGCGCCCTTATATTTTATAATAAAAGACAAGTTGACCAGTCTCATGTAAATGTAGATTCATTAGCGTCCTTAAAAACTGGAACGCAGTAATGTTCACTTTACTGCATGAGGAAAGAAATACGTAAGGTAGTAAATATTTGATAACTACACATACGTTGCTCTGATCTTAAAGTTAAGTAACTGAAGCATTTGTCAATTTCTCAGGTTTTCGCGTTTGTTACAAATAGGAGATGAAACTATTTTACCGGATTTAAATCGCCTCCACCTCAACAGTGACCATGGCACCTGTAAAGGGCCCTAAACGTTGGTTTGTTTGAAAAAACAAATACAAATATATGCTATTTAGATCCGGAAAAATAGTTTCATTTTCTAAAGCACTTGTATTATGGAATGGAAAAAAATCTATATTATATTATGGAATGTGTTACTACAAACACTCAGACCAGAGAAAGATAGTTTTTGTACATCGACCTGGCCTGGGATTGAACCCGGACCTCAAAGATGGCGACACCATGTAAACTGGTGTACAGGCCACGGAGATTATCAAGAACCGTTATCCCTCCATCACTCATGTCGACAAAGGTGAGTCTTTAAACTCTTATTATACTACTCGATTTTGAAGGGCCCTGCGTGAAGGGTGGGCGTGGCTCCAAGTTAGGGCGCCGCGCCGCTCTTGTTAACCTATATATGACGCGCCCGAATTAGGGAACCTAGCTACCTAAGCCTTATTACACGTCCCTACGGTTGAGTTATTGAAATCGAGTAGTGAAATAAGCGTTTTAACAAAAGATTACTTTTAGAAAAAAGTTTTCCACATTGATTTTGATTTTTGTGTCTGTCAGAGTGTGGTTGCCAATTTAGAAAGAATATCATGATAAATATAAATACAATAATAAATTTAAAGAAAAAATCATCTTGTTTTCGTCCAATGAGCGTTTTTCCTACAGTTCACATTAAGGTGACTAGATGGCGGATACTGTTTCTAAAGAACTGCCATAAAACATGAAATATGGTTGTTATTTAATATTCTAAAGTATACCTCTGACGTCTTAATCTCTGTAATTCTCGGATATCCCAAGTTTGCGGCGATTAGTGCTTGTTCATAAATTCTTCTGCTGGTTGTTTGATTAGGTCCTTTGGTGTTTTTTTTTAGGATAATAAAATAGTTCTTTATGTAAATTCACTCGTAATAATGGCCAGTTTCGTGAGAAATAGACGAATATTTTTTTTAAAACCTGTCGTGTGGTAAAAATGTATATTTCGCCAATCATAGCAGTTTTTTTCAATATTAGTGACAATAAATAAAGGCATATATTATGTAATATTTTATGAACACATGTAATTAAGTCGCAAAATGGATATCATAACTGAAAGTCCACGTCTTCACACGAAATAGAACTTTCAGATTTTTTGAGTAAAATTAATGTGTGACAATTTGCTCAGATTTATTGACAAGGCGTCGCACTATACAAACCTCGTATTTAAAGTTCATGGTAACATTTAAGTTCTTTGACCAATTTGGTCAAACGGAGGTGGGGATATGTCGGTCAAGGCTTTTTTGTCAATAGTTGTGCATTTAATAACCCAAACAACTATAAAAACACTTTCCAACAGGGGGCGAGCCCGTAATTAAAACGATGTGAATGGGAAGGCACAGGGGACATTAGTAACTAATAGATTATATTATTCAGCTTACTCTGTTAGAATATTATCGCCGATATCTCCCAACAACAACTAAGTTATTAATTTCACTCCGTAATCAACTTCAGGGTTTCGTAGCAATAATCGTAGGGGAGAGCGGGGCTGAACGTTCCGAATTTCAAATAACTTGCAGTTTTATTCTGAAAATGAAGGATTTGATTTTCAAAATGTGGAAATATTGAACAAATGTTTATCGCTTTTTGTAATAGTATAGTCACTTCTACTAATATCTCAATAGTCTTTTTCATAGAGGCTAATTTTTTTTTAAATTTCGGAGCGGAATGTTCAGCCCCGCTTTGGGGCACGTTGTCCCGCTTAATTATGATAGAATAACAAAGGTCTTAAAATTAGATAAAACCACCTATTTTATAATTGTTGGTATGTACGTAATGTTTATATTATGCACAACTAACTTAAAAAAAAACAACTACATTCTTATTCATCAGTAATATTATTCATCGCTCATTTCTTCATCTGAATCACAGTTGAGACACACATAAGTGACTCTATCATCTTGTCTAAATATTTAACATGAGCCCGTTTGTAGTTTGGCATCCTTAAAATAAAGAAAAATGGTCATAAAAATTTTAAGTATGATTGCAAGTCTTTGGGGGAAAGTTGTTCCTAGGAACAACCAGCCCCTCGAAAGAGGAACTTATAGCCCCAAATTACGTTTTTATACGAAGACTGACATATCGGCAAAGTAATAGAATCAATCAAAAAAATACTCTAACAATAAGATTCCTTTCTAATTTCACTACAATTTAGAAAAGTTACGTATGAATCGGCCCATAATAAACAAAGACAGACCAAAAAATTTAAACAAGAAAAGATTTACTTACGTGATATATTCACAGCTCCACGCACATAGCCACACGTCGTCGCTGGAGTAACTGAAATGGTTGCCGACAAGACGCATCACATGACGCTTTAACGATGCGCTTCACATGTATTCCTACATATTTTCCTTGCAAAGTTATTGCTGTGAGAACAACTTACCCCAGGAACTACCAGCTCCGGTCTACCCTATCAGTAAGTCATGTTCATTTATACGCATTTGAAAGTTTGATGTTATTTGCTAAGTGTGATACGTAATTATCACTGTTAATTAATTATTTTCTGACTCTCATTTTGGAAGGGGTCTATCTAAAAATAATATTTTTGTATTGCTCACTTTTCAAATTTCTGTAGACAATTTTTTTTTGTTCACCAAAGCCATATCGAGTTCTTAGGTTTTCGCGATTATTACACATAACCAATGAGACAATATTTTTCTGATCTAAATTTATTTATTTTTATAGTTTTTTTTTTTTTTCAACAAACCAACTTCTTAATTTATTTCTTATTTTATACTAACATAATACGTTACGTCATTCGTTCTACCAACACATAGTGTAAGAAATATTCAACTATTCAGATATTAAAATATGGTCTCATCACTGCAAAAAAAAATTGATTGTACCCTTGACCGACAAGCGTGTATGAAATTACTGATGCGTGATGATGAGGCAAAAGATGTGTGTCAGGATCGTAGCAAGTGGTATACAGTTGTCTCTGCCGACCCCGATAGGAAGAAGACGTGAAGTATATATATAATAATAGAAGTATATGTATGTAAATACAAAAGATAACTTTCCCAACCATACATAGAAAAAAAAAGAATAAAACATGATTATTTATTTATTTATTGAAGGACATGCAGCAGCATACAATGCAAACTTAAAATTCTATTTTATATAACCTGTATATAATGCCAATTAATAGATATCACACATGACAAAGTATGCTTATGATTTAATAATTACATTTAAGTATACTACAAATTAGTACTTACATATTTAAATCTATTTACCGAGTCGTAATAATGAAAAAATTGAGAGGCTGAGAGGTTTTGCAACCTATTAAATTTGATGGTGGTGTGGACTGTAAGGCGCAGTTCTAGAAGAAGGTAAGGAAAGTTGGATTTACGGCTATAGCATCGAGAAAATAAAGAATAACAAATAGAAAGAAATACTATGAAGAAAAACTGTGCCTTACCTTGAACTCCTGGTTAGGGCCGAATACGCTGGAGGTGTACGTCGCCAGGGGAATATTCACACGCAAACAAATAACTTAAAATAATGCGGTTTTTCAATGAAAAAAATGTCTGTCATCCGCACGAACAGCGTAGCTCGATCTTCTTTTATTTCTTTTTTCTTTTTCTCGAAGTGGTCGCGGCGAGGTCCTCTTGCCGTACCGCGAGCCAGCAAATACGAAGCCAACGCACTCTAGTGTCGACTTCTTATCTTCTATTCCCTTCACTCAAAGGCATTTTGGCACAGTGAAGAAAGGGAGATAGAAAGATTCGATGCTATGCCTTACTAATGAAATTAAAGTATCACCAAAGAAGCGGATATTGGGTTGGATGTGAAAGTTAAACGTAGCTAATAAAAATTATAAGAGAAATTTAAAAATAAAAATAAATCACGTGTGGCGTTACCAAATAATATGAGCAGAGATGGGCAGTGGTTTAAAACCCAATCAACCCGGCCGGGTTTTAAACGGGTTTTATTTATTTATTTTATTTATTTATTTATTTATTGAGGTTCATCAGCAATTGTTACATAAATACATGTACGTTAAAACGTACAAGTATTAATGTAACGATTGCTGATATTCATTCATGATTAGATTCATGTCATTGTAAGGGTGTTTAGCTAGATGCACAACTATTTAAAGATGAAACACAGCTTGCATTAAATTGAGCAGAATAGTCTTAATATTACAGTATATTACACAAGAAGATACAACAAGAAAAAAGAACAAACTGAATATAACGATAAAATATGACAATCAGAATAAAAAATATATATCCTAAATAAAGGTTTAGTGTAATATATTTTTTTGCTATTAATGCTACGAACACTGCTAGTTTACTTGCTAAGGATTGCCTTGCGGAGACCGGTTATTGAGTCCGAGGAAATATCGACTGTTGCACTATACTCATTATGTAGTCTGGACAGACGGCTGACCGGTGAGTTGAGACCCAATTTCGTGCTCCTGTGTGGTAGTGACAGAAGAGCAACTATCTTTTTACGGGGGTATCGACGGGGAACGCTTAGTTTGAACATTGATGTCAGTTGTGGGCATTCAATCCTGTTAGTAAATAACTTGTGAAGGAAGGTTAGGGTTAGGCTAGGCCCAATAGATCTCTGCGATTTTCAAGTGAGATCATTTAGACATTTTTTAATCTCATTTTATAAGAGCGTATTTTTTTGACTGCACCGGCCGCGAAAGTCAAATAATTTACGAAACGTTTCGGGTTACGAGTTTTTTCTAAAAGCAGCGGGTTTTAACCCATTTCTGCCTAAAATCGTGGGCAAAAACGGCTAATACGAATTATGGTATGATTCCAAGCCTAATACAAATTTCAAAGTAAAAAATCTTTTTTTTATATACCTATATAATATGAGTGCGTATTTGACCTCCATCTCACCTGATAGAAAGTGACGATAAGGTCGACGATGGCGCATGCACACCTAAATAATGATTAGTCACTTTCGCCTTGACAAGACCCAAGTTATAACATTCAGGGAACAAGTCTGCAGGCAGGGAATTCCACTCCGTAGCTGTTCGCCATATAAATGTGGAAGCGTAACGCTTCGTGCGAATCTTTGGAATATCCACAACATAGGGGTGAAACTCAAGCCTACGCCTAGTCCCCCGGTGATGAAAAGGAGAAAGCAGAATTAAATCGTATAATTCCATCACACACTCTCTGTGATATATCCTGTAAAATACCGATAAGCAGGCAACTTTACGGCGGTGCTCTGCAGCTTCGCCTCCACTAATTCCAAGTCACCTATAAGCCTCTTGACACGGTTGTCAATTGAATCCAAAGTGGCCAGTTGATAAGTAGCAGAGCCATCCCAAAGGTGGCAACAGTACTCCATACACGATCGGACGTATGCTTGGTACAGCTGAAGCAACTGTCCCGGTGTAAAGTAACACCTCACCCTGGAAAGGATCCCAAGCTTCCTTGCTGCATTTTTGGCCATGGATTCAATGTATCTGCCGAAGTTCAAATTGGACGACAGGTCCATTCCAAGTAGCTGGAGACAATCGGCTATCAGTATGGATATATCACGAAAAGCCGGAGTCAGCTCAAAGAGACTCCGTTTTGTGGAGAATAGACACGCCTGCGTTTTAGTAGCGTTAAATTTGACAAGATTGGCATTGCTCCAATCGGAGACTGCCTGGAGTGTCAAATCTAAACGGCTAACCATGGACTCTCGACAAGACTGGATTTCCTCTCCACTGACTCTTGCATTGGTCAAGTACCTATCTGCAACTGTACTGTCATCAGCATACGCAAAGGTACGCATTGATATGCAAGAGAAAGAGAGTTGTAGATAGTACGGAACCCTGAGGAACTATCGCCATATGTTCGGAAGAGTAGCCTTCTGATCGAGTGGTCATTCGAATCAAAAGTTCGCTCAAGAAATCCGAGATCAAATTGCAAAGGTCAATGGGAAGCCCATAAGAGGGAAGCTTACTTAAAAGGCTTGCGTGCCAGACCCTGTCAAAAGCTTTAGAAATGTCCAAAGACACTGCAAGTGCTTCACCTTGCTTTTCTATAGCCTCGCTCCATATGTGACAGGCATACATAAGAAGATCCCCGGTAGAGCTGCCTCGTCGGAATCCGTACTGGCGATCACTGAGGAGGTCGTTGTCTTCAAGGTACGATAGGAGACGGTTGTTGAGTACACGTTCCATAGTCTTGCAGAGTATGGAAGTGACTGAGATGGGTCTATAGTTGACAGGGTCAGCTCTACTTCCCTTTTTTGGCACATGTTGCACGTTTGCAAGCTTCCACGACCTGGGAACTACACCAGTCTCAAGTGAGACGCGGTATAGCCGCTCACGCCATGCGCTCCTCCTACCGCAAAATGGCGGCTATTTGGTTTCGCAAATTAGAAAATAATTCAGTTTTATTGTTACTTGTATTTACAAGTTTTTATAAATAAAAATTATTATTCTGCATTGCTTAATAAATACCCTCCGTACTACAACAAAAACATCCCAAATAAAATGCAGTAATACACCGCAAATCCTGCACTTAAAAAGCACTAACGAAATTTTTGGTGTACTTGGATAAATATGATAATTTTCCGTTTGAGTGGTTCTAACGTTTACCACGAAATTACTCCTTAAAGTATAGTTTATAAGCATTTATATTCAGGGTTAACTTGAAAAACGCTACTTACGGTATGTTTTCAATAAATAAACACCGAAATCACCAGCCCAAACAATAACACACACGATTGTCGTGACGTATTTTTGAAGTTGTTTATTTTTTTAAATGACAGATCCAGACATTAAAAACTTTATAGCTTGCTAGAGTAGTTACCGAAATAGCAATTAATGTTAGTTCTTTTTTCCTGTTCTAACTTCGAAATCCGATAAATCGGTATAAAATCATCACCGGCACCTCTAGGTGTGGTATGCGTCTACGGCTGCGGCATGTATCGCGTGAGCAGATAAGCGTATGAGAACAGGAGTCAACTCAGGCGCACAGTTACGCAGTACTATTGCTGGAATTCCATCTGGCCCGCTAGCTTTATTCACGTCTAGATTTCGCAGAGTTCTAAGTACCTCTTTTTGGCGTATGCGAACTGGCGCCATAGTACAGCCAGCCTGACGTAAAGTAGGTGGTACGTTCCCTGTGGCATCCAGACGCGAACTCTCTGCAAAGAGTGAGGCAAAGAGATTCGCCTTCTCTTCCGCAGTATAAGCCAGTGAGTCATCCGGCCTCAGCAGAGGTGGCAAAAATGGGCGACAAAAGTTAGATTCGACCGCTTTAGATAGGAGCCAAAAGGATTTGCTGCCTGCTGGATAAGAGGCAAGCTTGGCCCCTATGCGGCGCACATGGTCGAACTTGGCCATACGTAAAACGCTTGTGCACTTCTTGGCGGCCTTATTAAAAGCTTTCTTCAAATTCTGAGTACTCGGAGATTTGCTTAGTCGAGCATCTGGCCAAGCTTGGTACGCGGACTGGGATGTGCTTCAGCACAACTACAAAAATCTTTATAATCTACAAAATTCGACAGTTTCACCGCTGACTTATGAGGTGACCTATTAAGAATAATCCCTCGTAGACCTAATACTACCTGGCGGATTTTAACACGTTGGATGCCACAATACCAACCTTGTAATCCAGTGTATTCTCACTGCTAAGGATGCATACTACAATTCGATTTTTACGAAAATCGATTCAAGGGCATACAATCTAACGATTTTTAGTACTGATTTATTTCAATGCTGTTTTCAAGCGAACCAATTCAATGAAAATGCAAATCGAATCGTCTAGATCAGAAACCACTAAACATTTTGTAATAATATCATTAAATTTGAACAAATCTCACTTTACAACAAATATTTGGTAGTAAAAAAAGTTTTTGCCATCGCTTTTGGGCATAAATTTTCACCGCCGAAGAGGTTCTTCCAAAAATAAATACTTTGCTGCTACCTAATCGTTGGTGTGCTTTATCGGAATCAACGGGCAACATACATTGAAATTGATACCGGTCCAAGCACAGTGGCCGCCACAATGGAAAAATAATAACAATAAAACTTATTTTTGCTTTTCTCGGCATTTTTCTATATCTGAACTATCCGCATCTCCTCCCAGCTTTTGTCCTTAGGGTAGATTTCACCAAAGTTGCGTCTTATTTCAGAACAAGTCACGAGTAATTAGCGTCTTATTCTTGGAATAAGACTTATTCGACTGTGTTGAAAACCAACCTTAATCAAATATAGCTGTTAACTGCCAATCGTGGTGACGTTATATGTGACCTCAAGTAATTAGTGCATGCGAAGATAGTGTGAACTGTAACGAACTGAAAATCCTGTATCTGGAGGTTTTTGGAAGCCATAGAACAATGAATAGAGTAGAAGTGGTTAGTTAGCGTCTGACGCGTGCGGCCATTAAGTCTCGAAAGACCTACTTGAGCTCAGTTAGCCATTTTTGCTTTCTATGGTTGTGTACCCTTCAAAACCGGAACGCATTAATGCTCACATTACTGCTTGGCGACAGAAATAGGTAAGGTGGCAGTATTTCCCCGGACGAACTTTTTCATAAGTAACTCTACTGTTACTAATACGCAATATATTTTATACCTCGTGGAAAAACCAAATGCCAAATGTTAGTCAGGTACAACAAATACAAAGAGGAAAATTCGTAATAGTTATATCTACCTTATGTAAGTACATACAATTATATTTGTACTTCAGAGAGTTGCCTATCGCAATGGGGCGCTCAGGGCATTTCGAGATTCGAAATTGCATTTCCGTTCAATTTAGTACTTCCATTAGTACCCTTTGTACATACACACCCCTACATCTGATGGTTGGCAGAAGAAAATATAGTTATTTCTTCGGTATATGTCGTCTTTTTAATCGTTTTTTTCAATAGTGATGTTACTTCTTTCTAGCATACTTTTTTTGTTGCAAGATTGAAATTGAATCTATCAAAGAAACACAAATATTGATAATGTTACTAAACTTATTGCGAGGCTGGATATACTTTATATCATCATTATCCACCTAATTATATGTCCTACCGCTGGGTACACGTCTTTTTAGAGAGTTTAAGGCTATAATCCGCCACCCTCGCCCGATATGAGTTGTGGACTTTATACGTTTTCCAAAAGTTGTGAACTTGGAAGGTTTCATCACCATTCACAAAAGATATATCCAGGGTATAATAGTTAAGTGTGCCCAGGCGATTATTCCATTAATATAAGAGATGTCAAATAGCTTTAAAGTGATATCGAAAGTACGTTATCTAATGGTAAATCGACATCGATTACTTGTTTTTTTTTTTACTAGAAATATCCAAAATTTTAACGTTAATTACTCCAATACATTTAATATGATATTCGTAGGGAGGCTTTAGTTGACCTACTTTAAGAAGTAACAATAAGTTTACAGATAATAAAACAGCTATAAATAATGTACTTAATAAAACTATTTTTCAATTGAATAAACATGTAATGACGTAGTTAATTATTTTGACTATGCCATTATACACTTGACAGTGTGAGTTGTCCATATAAATGAATAAAATTAGTCTATTTTTTTTAGTGTTGATCGACTCAGTTTTATGTAAGGATCATTTCATTGTAAGGGATAACCCGCTGAGTGTCATTTGATCATACGTATGATCGAAATGAACAAAAGGCCCCAAATGTCGTCTGATCATACGTATGATAAAATTGATATGATTGGGCGATTCGATTTTTGGTCGATTTTTGTGTTCCGTTACATGCAATCGAATTTGTGACTTTTTAATAGGAAAGTATAGTTTGTAGGCATGATTTTTGGCTAATTTGTATGCGTGAAACGGAAGTATTATGTAGACAAAAAGAAAAAATTAAGAAAGCGTGACGACAGTCGACCATGACACGTCAACGAAGTTGTCGGACAGTGTTTTGGAATAATGTTTTCGCGTAATAAACGGTGAATATTTTATAAGATTTTTATATGAAATTACTAGAAAAACTATGTAGATTACGTCTAAAGTAATACTTTTTGAAAAAGTGTTGTTAAACTTAGTGAAAAACATTACGAACTTTTCAATAGCAATAATGACGTCATCATGGTCATGATATTTTGCGTGGTATTTTATATTTGACCTATAATTGGTTAAAAGAGTGTTTTTGTTTATCAATTACTCATCCAGTGACTAACTTTGACAATAAAAAGATACCGTCTACTGTTAAAATACACTGTAACACGTTGTTAGAAGCAAAAAAGCCGACTTTAATAGCTCCAATTCGTTGTCGTTCAGCAATGAACCGCCAGATGGCAGCACATTGGTTGAAACTTCAATATAATATCAAAACGTCGTAACTTGTAATAATAGGTCTTGATGGTATTGAACTTTCAACAATATGCTAACAGGGTAAAGTTTAAATTATATTAACAATCCAGAATTTGTTATTTCTTTTTAAATTTGAAACTGCGAACAATCGTATCAAGATTTTGTAATGTTTCAAATTCAGAATGTGCGAGGTTTGGCGCCATCAGTTGTTTTTTTTTTCTGTACTTTCGTGCCATCTCATCTTAGTGAAAACCAGTGTTACAGCAGGCAAGCTGTGGCATATGCTGAGTTGGATCCGTTTCAGCTTATAATTGTAACCATAAATTTGTTTTGTTTTGTGTAAATCTTAATAAGCTGAATATTTTTTTCTTTCTTTCATACTTTCTTATTTTTAAAAATGACACAATGTCTCCATGAAACAAAATATCCTATCTACAATATTTGAAATTCTTTTCCTTCATGTCTTATAGTCGTGAGACACCTGTATATAATATATAAGCAAATAAGCATTTCCAAATATACGAAACTTAGAAATTAAAGTCATGGGTACTCACTGTCTCAGGGATTTGCATCTTCTATCTCACTATGAAAAAGCAACCGCTCTCCCACTGAATTACCCTCACTGCTATACTCTACTTTATAAATATGTGATAAAATTATTTGTTTGCTATTTTCCATACTTCTTATAAAATTAGAATTGAACTTCCGATATCTTTCTTTTTGCACGGCTTTTGAACTTTATACGGGAATCATGATTTTGAAAAATAAAAATTCGTTTCAAAAATATTAAGACTAGATGTAATAAAATCATACCCTTCATGTAAACCATGTGATGTGTGATATGATCAGCGTGTGAACTCAGTATAGAGTACTAAAAAAACTGACCTCAACTGACCGCAGGGTAGCAAACTGGGGGATGAATTACTTCATCCCCTAGTTGGCTACCCTTACAGGTAGAATATTTTATTCAAAATTAATAATGTTAATAATAATTAATGCTATGTTGAGTGTGTGCGTTATTTATTTATTTATTTATTTATAAATTAGACTACTACTGAGGTATCCTCTGTCCAACAAAAAAAAGAATCTTCAAAATCGGTTCACGCGGAGTTATCGCGTAACATACATACACAAAAAAAACATACAGGCGAATTGAGAACCTCCTCCATTTTTTGACGTCTGTTAAAAATAAATAATGTGATTATACGTCAAAAGTGTTTTTGCCACATGAAAACCACAAAAATACATGAACCACAAACTACACGAAACAAATTATGTATAATATACGTGAAATTCTATAACTTTTATTAAGGCATAAAAAAGCTGTCGAATAATTTTGTTCGTAGATCTTTAGAGTACCTAATTATCAGGTCCGTTTTGTCTATCTAATTTTGGTGGCAATTTTTATTATTTAAGTATTCGAGTACATTATCGTCAAACATTAAATAATATCCAGGTTACTACACTCGAACATTAATTGATAAAATTCTAGAATATTGAAATAATATAACTTGCCACCGCAATTAGGTAGAGAGAACTAACCGGAAAACCTATATACCTTTTTTTAAGTTGTCATTTTGCAGATGTGGCATTATTACCCTTGGGTATGAAATAAAATTCTAAACAATCGCCATTCGATAAATACAAATAGTAATCACGTAGTGATGTGTTGTAATTTAATTAAGTGAACATTGTTAAGTTCTAGTTCTGTGAAAAAATTGTGTTCATAATTTCATTGCACACGGATAAAACACACGGGGTGATTTCTGACCGTGAAATCCAAGTTTTTATTCATGATATCTGGTAACGGGACGAACAAAGCGTGCGGCTGGTGGTAAGCGACACGCCTACCCATAACAGTTGCAGTGCCACTCAGAGCTTTAAATTGCAAAGACCTGAGCGGTACTGTCATTGCGCCCGACTTCCAGAGATATAAAGTAGACAATTCCCACGTGCCTGTAATTTCACCAATACCCTTAATCTTCAAAGCCGGAATGCAGTAATGCTCATTTTACTGCTTGGCGGCAGAAATACATTAATGAAAACTGTGTAGGATCAGTAGGAATCAAACACTTTTTGCCAATTACTAAAAATCAGGTTTTTAATTTTTTTTAAACCAATGTTTTTTTTTACTAATTGTATATATTATTTTTAAGTAATTTAATAAATCCAACCGTCTACGTGGCCAAACGGTTATGATGCTCATCTACCACGCAGAGGTCTCGGGATCGATTCTCGGGCCGGGAGAAATATTTGCAAGGCCTACATTTATTATTTACTTTAGGTGTAATTTGTGTGTGTCCATGGCACCCGCAACACGGGGTTTCCCTAGTGTGGGGCTATAAAATAAATAAAAACTAAATTTATAAATATTTTTATTTAATTTGAAAAGTGTAATCAAACATTAAAAAAGAAACTTTGTTCCCTAGATGTACAGTCAACTACCTAGCTGTAGCTAGCTGGTATACATGAGTGGTCAGGGAAAGCTGTACTATCACTAACAACCCTAGTTGCCTACCTAACAGCCTAGCCCTAACCATACGCTACGGAATATATACTTATATAAATAGTAGGGGAAGCCTGTCACCGTGCGACCTAAGGCAACAGACGGAAAGGGGGGAGGATAAGGGTGCTTTAGGAAATGGTTTTCTCACTGCCAGTCTCACAGACTCACAAGACTGATCAGATAAGCTAACGGCTAAAGGTGTCTTGGCCGCAGTGAGAGGATGCTGTAGTCAGGAGTGCTCCGTTGTCAATAAGACAGCGTTGATGTCTGAATTCAAAGAGAGTTTTATTTACAAAACTTAAGCTATTTATACAAAACGGTATTTAAGTGTGTGTGACTATAAACAATATTATTTTTAAATGTATACATAAAGTTAACTACTCTACTCAGCAGCCTAGTTCTGAACGGTCATTGCTCTGCTGAGTAGTCTATTGTCATCACTTAGCAAATGTCCGGTCAGGTTGTCTGTTTACGTCACGTGCACGTGAACACTAGATATTTTTGATGTGTCTATCATACAGTACTTCCTTGGACAAACTCTTTCACAAGGAGTTGTACCGCTGCTATTGTTTTACCTTACACTCCTGCAGTTTGAGTAAAGTAATGCTTTAGTGGTGCACACTTAGATGTATGTACTGACCATGGCTCAAAGACGATGTTGTATAAAAATCCCTATTAACGTAACATAAGACAAGAAATAAAAGTATTTTTTCGTATAAAAAATCGCGTTTGTTTTTTCAGTGTTTAGTCAGTTAGTGATCATGGGAACTGTAAAGAACGAAATAATGTACGCGAATTTATGTAAGAGAATGTTCATTTCCAATGTATAGCTATTGAAAGATGATGAGAGATAGAGTGAAAACTTAAGAACTTGATAAGTTAGGCAACAGACAACCGTCCCGGATTACCCTGTCATCTACATGACATTAAGTTCACAGAAGCTGCGAATCTACTTATAAGTACATATTATCTACTTATAAATACATATTATAGTATGATAGTTCGGTTGTCATAAGTCTTAAGTAGAACCACCCACTTAGTCGTTTTGTACAACACTCACGTTATTTGGACATGTCAGCAGAAATTAAAACAAGAACGTCTACAATATTTTAAATTATGAGAAACGCTCAAGGACAAAGCCAATTAATTAATTCAGCCATGAACAGCTTCTTAATTGAATATAGTAGCAAACACCATTGAACCAAATAGAGAATAATCGTGTCAGCAACTGCGAACAGCAAAGAAAGCGACATCTGCTCATAAATCAAACCATAATATCCATTACACAGCATAGGTGAGCCTCCTAAGTGGGCCGTCCTTTGAAGCCATGGCAGAAAAAAGACAAAATTATTTTTATTGAAGCATTTTGTTGCTCAAAAAGGAGTGAAAGTCTTTTAAAATGTTGATAAACTGTTAAAACTGATGACTATTAGATTAATTTTCAGACTTTTTATCAACGTCCTGGTTTCGGTGTGCGACAAAAACACCCCATGTGTTCTGTCGTGAAGAGTGCTTGTGGAGTAATATCCGAGCACCAACTTAGTTATTGTATCGATTGCTATTACTTTGTAGTAGGCACTCTGCTCTTTCAATGCAGTTGTGCTCTTTTGCACAGACAGCGATAATAAAAAAACGTTTTTATTATTCCGTGAAGAGTGTATTCTAGAGTTTCTAACCTAACCTAACCCCAACTGTTTGTTCGATGCGAATGATGAATGAAAGTTGATAAAACCATATAGATTTTAAGATTTAAATGGTTATTCACTGATGAGATTATCTCTAATTAAAGTTTCTTACCACAGTGTGATGTATTTTTATATTCCCTATATTTCAAAATGATTACACGCTCCGTTATTTAGGGTTGATTGGTCAGCGGCGGATAATAAATAGCGTTAAGAACAGACATCCATCTACCCGCTTTGTGATTGTGATTTGTCGGAAAAATATGACTGAAAATTTTGTATCGCCATGAGTAATTGAGAGGTACGTAGTCGTCGACAGCGAAAGAGGATTGACAAATAAGTATGTCAGTTCTTATACGCACTTTCCACCAAGCGGCTAGTCGCGACCGGCTGGCCGCACCCGACTCTTATTTAAGCGCAGGCCACACCGCGAACGAAGCTTGTTAGCTTAGCTCACGTAGTTACATACAAAGTTAAGCTAAGAAAATAAGTAAGCTACGTGAGGTTAAGCTAAGTTAGTTTAGCTTCGTTCGCGCTGTGGCCTACGCTTTAATCAAATAAGTCATTACACCATAGCCGTTGACGCGGCCGCGACCTGAAGTAAAACAGTGTCGCGCGCAGCCTGCCGTTCGCGACAAGTCACTTGGTGGAAAATAGCACTTAAAACTATCATCTGCAGTTGGCCATGTGACCATGTAGCGACTAGGCGTTACGAAATATCAGGAAAGTTAAAAAAAAATTGTGACAAATCGTTTGACAAAACAAATTGTGCGAATTTCGAACTACCAACCTAAAAAATTAGGTTCTTAAAGTTATAATTTTTCAAAACTAAATATAATATCTCCTGATTATATTAATCCTGTTTTATTTGTTTATTCTAAGCCTAGTAACTTCACAACATGTATATATACATAGGTATTCCAGAAAAGTCTAAATTTTATGTCATTTTTAATGTCCATAACAGAAACGAATTTGCAAATTGTTATAGATCTATTATTCACTCTAATAAAACTTTTTATGAATACCAGATTTTTACGACTAATTAATTTAATAACTGTGTACTCATAATTTTATCCTAAAATTGAGGTATACACAATAGACAGACACCTGTTATACTGATTTTTATTGCTGTTAAACGAAGGTATAATTTAAGTGACCATAATACACAAAAAATATTTTTTCCTACATTTCATCGTATTTAAGCGCTAGGTTTTTCTCGGTGGAGTAATTATCAACCATCTATAACGTTCCATGCCTTAACTTTGAGTTCGTCATATGAACCGATATCAACTTTTCTTTTATCTGATCTAAATAACTTCCTCTAGGTCTTGAATTTCCTTTCCAATCTATGTCGATCGTTGATCGAAATTTGTCGTGGCATGTTAGATGTCCAAACATCGTTCCTTCTTTTGATATACACGAGAGATTATTTCCAAAAAGATTTATTGATATAACATTGTTTATAGATTCTGATCTGTTTTGTGATGTCAATAATACTTTTGCCCGCATGATAAGTGTGTATTTCGCCAATACGTTATATTCAAAGCGGAACTAAAAAGATGTTGCAGTGATGTAGCAGAATACCAGAGGCGCCGAGAAACACTCTGCCATTTTTCTGAGTTACAAATCTTTTTATCTCTCATCACTATCGTATGTTACTGAACTCTATGTGTAGTTTTTATATCTATTTATTATGTTGGACGGAATACATTAATGTTTTAATGACAATTTTTATTATCATTAAAACGTGTTATATGTAAATATACGTGTTTTGTAACAACCAGCAGAATTTAATTGTTTTGATATCTTCATAAAGATAGGGGTTAAATAGATTGATTAGCTGTGGTTATTGAGTGTTTAGTTTGTATGTAGTCCTCCAGAGTAACAAATACTTAGTAAGATTACACGGATTACAGTAAGGCTTTTGATCGAATTAGGCATTCTATACTCTTGAAAAAACTTGCTAACATTGGCATTAGAGATGATTTGTTAAGATGGTTCGCTTCATATATTAGTAACCGGTCACAGGCCGTTGTTATCAACAATTACATTTACAGCTGCGTTCCTGTTCCAAGCGGTGTGCCTCAAGGATCGTTACTGGGACTGCTTCTGTTTGTGGTCTTTGTGAACGATGTTAGCCTGTGCCTCCGATCATCTCGGTTATTGTGTTTCGCAGATAATATGAAGATATATGTTAAAATAACTAGTGTATCTGATGCGGAAAAGTTACAGGCAGATCTTCATCGCCTTGAGAGTTACTGTGTGGACAATGAATGGTAGTTTAATGCCTCAAAATGCAGTGTAGTTACATTTGGTCGGAAGTGTAACCCGATTCACTTCAACTATGTGCTGAAGGGAGAGAGGCTGCAAAGAGCGTCTACTATAAGGGATCTCGGTGTTGTTCACAATGCCAAGTTGCTTTTCGACACTCATGTTGATTCCATAATTACTAGAGCCAATAAGGCACTGGGATTCGTGATGCGTAGTTCGGTTGACTTTCAAGATGCCAAAACACTAAAAATATTATACTGTGCCCTTGTGCGTAGCAACTTGAAGTATGCCTCTCAGATCTGGAACCCAATGTATAACATCTACATTTCACGTATTGAAAGTATTCAGCAAAAAAATTATTCGTTACTTACGTTTTAAAATTAATCAGCCTTACCGCTCTTCAAACTATTTAGATATCTGCAAAACACACCATATAGGTACTACCCCCTGAATTACATAAACTGTCTCAAAAAGATTACCACCAATATCGTCGATTGCCCCGGAGCTTCTATCTGAGATTCACTTAGGTTCCAGCTTAGCATTTATGTAACGAGTCACTAATTCCTTTACCTGTCGCTTTACAAAATTATAAACGGAATTCGTTTATATGGCGTGCGAGCAATATTTTTTTATATTAACTAAGTTTCTGCTCTTTACGATTTAGATTTCTTTAACACAAACTACGCGTACGTTAAGAAGGTATTATCTAATTCGTTTTTTTTTATTACCAAAATATTCTACTTTGCGTAATGTTGCATTGCTTTTATCATGTGTCATGTGTGTGTGTGTGTACAATGTCGTTTAGTTGTATAGTGTTGTCAATGCTGTATTTTGCTATTGTATTTTTATCAGTAGGGAACTGGTTTTTGCTTATAATTATTTACTATAGTTTCTATTACATTGTGACACAAGCTGTTTGTATCCTCAAAAATAAAATACTTAAATAAATAAATATTACAATTCATTAAAGACAAAATGGGTATAATTGCTTCATGTTTTAAAGTTTTTACAATTTAATTTTGTCGCCGTTGCTTTGCCTTGTAATTATTCACAGATTTTGAAGTGAACTTATTGAAACTGCGTAATTTTACAAGTAAACTTTTGTATTTCTCAAAACTGATGCCTATCACGATGCAATTTTTATTTATTTTCCAAGTTTAGTATTTATCACATTCGGTTAGGTAATTTTGGCTCAACGAGTGAATAGATGCATCCGTATATAATATATTCTTAAACTGCTAACATCATAACCGCCCAGTTAGTTTCGCCGTAGTCAAGAAAAGTCTTCGAAGTACATATACACTAAAACCCATTTGTTTTAGCACTTACTAACTTCCTTTAATCTTCTCTTTTACGATACCATGTGACGGAACGAAGAAGTCGTGCACCACACCTTGGTGGTAAGCAACACGCCTATCCATAACAGTTGCAGTGGTGCTCGGAGTAATAATCGAATCATTTATCGATCGATCAACCGAATAATCGAATCGAATAATCGAAAAGTCCCATGTGCCTCCAATTTCACGAGCATCCTTACCTTTCAAAAATGAAACAACATAGTAGCTATAGCTACTATATAGTAGCTGTAAAGCTCCTTGTGAAAGAGTTCGTCCAGGGTAGTACTGCCACCTTACCTATTTCAGCCGCCAAGCAGTAATGTCAGCATTGCTGTGTTCCGGTTTTAAACGGTAAGGGTGCTGGTGAAATTACAGGTACATCGGACTTGTCAACTTATGTCTCTTAAAGTGACTTAAAGGTATCTTTGTGGTTTAACACGATTTGTTCGTCCTGTCACTTTTATTATAAAAAAAAGTTCTACTGTTACAAAAACTCACTACATTCTTATAGACAATACAATGTGACTATGGTAAAGAATATGTAAGTATAGTGGTAATTATTTATTATTGGATTACTTCCATTCGTCATGTATAACCCCAAATTATTGGAATGGAATGCTTACGCCGAATCCTCAAATAACCTACCCTGACCACTGTCGTGGCAATCCAATAACATGCTGGCGCGACCCGTGCCGCTATAAATTACGCAAGTTATGATCAGAAGGTCTATCTAAATCATACGACTTCGGTACAATTTATAACTGCCTTCGTGGCCGAACGGTTACCATGCCGGACTGCCACGCAGAGGTCCCGGGTTCGATTCCCGGGCCGGGAGAAATATTCGTATAGCCTACATTTATTTCTCTCGTGAGTTTGGGTGTTAATTATGGTTGTCTGTGTGTGTGTCCATGGCACCCGCGACACAGGGCTTCCCTAGTGCGGGGCTATGATGAGTGTGTGCGTTGTTATTATTATTATTATTACAATTTATACGCTCCAACTAATAAGGAAAGTTTCAAATAACGCCGTCTGTGTTTAAATATTTTTTTTAAGAAACAAATGATTGGGCATAATAAGACAATGTCGTAAAATGAAATGTTTATAATTTATTTAATTTATTAATGACTACCCATATCATACAAATATTCGGAAGTTCCGGGTGCTTAATTAGACGCTTGTAGAAGCGCTTTAGTGATTTTTAGTTCACTAATTGTGAGTGCAAGAGTGACGCGCGTGTGTCATGACAGTGACGCTGCAACTACGTTTTTAAATATTGCATGAAATTTAGTAGTAGCGCGGCTGCAGCGCTTTTTTAACCGTCCAATTTGAAGGCACCCTAAGACCCAGTAAACTACAACAGGAAGCAAGTATGCAACTGAGGGCGTCTCAAAAACGCATTTTATATACATAGGATACATAGGGCTAAATTTGAATCAAATATTTTTAATCGACTTCAAAAAAGGTTGAGGTTGAGGAGGTTCTCTATTCGACTGTATGTTTTTTTATGTATGTTGCGCGATTCGTGAACCGATTTTGATGATTTTTCTTTTGTTGGAAAGAGGGTACCTCGGTAGTGGTCTCATTCAAGTTTGATGAAAATATTCTAACTCTAAGGCTAGCCAACTAGGGGGTGAATTCGATTGCGCGCACTTTCCGGTAACCGATTTGAATAAAACTTGGCAAATAGACGTAGTTACAGGAACTTTTGAGGTCGGTTGCTTATACTCAAGCAAGCTCTGTACTGAGATTATCATCATTAATATACACTTGGTTTTTTTTCAGACTAGATATTGTATGAAAATCAGCACACGCGACAGACGCGCCACTGCGGTGCTTCTACAAGCACCTAATTTGAACGCGCTCTTAATAGCAAAATGACTAATTGGCAGAAACATCAGATAGCAAAATGTGTAAGTAGGGAAGTGACTAAACAGTTTTTCATTTTTATTTTTTATATAATGTTTCCGTATGTAAACGAATTTCTGAAACTGTTATCAGTATCTTATTAAAGGAAAGAAGACCTACTATTATTGAAATTCAGATTTGTTCATTTCAACTTATTCAGACATTATATAACAATTTCACAAAATTTATATTTTTCTATTTGACATAGTAATATTACAAAAAAAGATCGTATTACGGTTCAAAACACTGCTTTCAATTTGAAACTTAAGCTAGCAATTCAAGCGGTGCACCTAGTTCAAATACACTTACAACGAGTTCATAGAGTGAGTTGCAGAGCACAGTACCAAGTTGTTAGTTAAGTGAAGTGTACTAGTTACTTATTCATCAACTTCGACAAACTTCCGCCATCCATTACAGTTAAGTTATTAATACCTTGCTTATAGTATACAAACGTTGTGCAATAGTATAATGACAGAGGTCTTTCAAGATAATGGCATCTTTAAGTTTCCCAATTCAAATAATATTTTGAACTAGTTATTGTTTTTATATCAGACTTTTTGTATTTATCTTAGGAGATTTGAAAAGTCGACGGATTTACGAGTTCGGCAGAATCCCACGGGGCCACAAAGTTTCTATTTTTTTGGTTCTTCTATCCATCAACAACCAAGAGCAATAAAATATGGCTAAAGTTAATTTAACGGAATAGAAACAACTGCAGTGTTTCAAATAATGTAGAGTAATAATGGAGCTAAAATAATAAATTTATATTATAGAGGATTTCTTAATGAATCAAATAATATATAATAATATCTGTAGTTTAAAATTACATAAAATCGAAATAAAATTCAAAATATCGCAACCAGCTCACGTGGCTTCCCATTTGTCTCCGCAGAAATTTGCATGTTACCTCAATTCTCTACAATATTCTACATAACCTTGTGTCTCTTGGGTATCTGAAAGAGCGTTTCAGCTATCTCAGGTCCCAGGGTATGCTTTGTTACACTCTCGTTAGGTCCCAGTTATCTTTTCTATCCTTTAATTTCGGTTTCTATTGTCACTCCGTCACTGTTCACGAGGTCAGACTTTGGAACGCACTTTTCACACAAGTAAATCTTTAGCTATTTTCAAAATAAGAGTTAAGGAGCATTATTTCTAGACTATTCCATCCATTTCAAAGGTATTATATTATGAAATATGTACCTATTTATCTAAATATAGTTTATAATAATTTAATGTTATTGCATAGCACTATATGTGCTTGTATACCATAAGTTGTTTTATTATGCACGTAACCCCTTATTGTAGTGATTATGTCCTGTATTCTACAGGAAAAAATTTCTTTTATTACAATTCTTGTGGGGTATCTTGAGAATCTCATAGCATAGCCGAATTACAAATGTAGAAGTACTAAATAAGCTAAAGAATATAGTGAAGCTTCTGACCACTACTAAGCGCAAGAAGATATTGTATTCGGCCACGTCATAGAAACAATAAGTACAAATTACTCCAGCTTAGCATCCAGGGCAACATCGCTGTCCGTAGAAGGCTGCACTGCGGTTAAGGAATTTGAAGAAATGATTCTGCTTCAGCAATATATAGATATATAATATAATATTAGAGCTGCAGCTGCGAAAGTCAGGATTACCGTGATGTTGTTCAATCTCTGTAGGAGAGGAACCCTGAGGCACCCCAGGAAGACTTAAAGAGAGCACGAGTATACTCGTTTTTGAACGTTTATTATCAGATGAATCTCATTTAACATTTTTAAACAAAAAAAAACCAAACAAATAATTTTAACTTTTTTACAAACAAAAACCGACTTCTCAAGTTTATGAAATAATATCTATTCGCCAAGTTTTATTGACATCGGTTAACGGAAAGTAGGTGAAATCCAATAAATCGGATTCATCCGCTAATTTGCCACTCTTTGAGGTGAAATATTTTCTTCAAATTTGAATGGGACTGGGAATGGGAAATCGGTTAACAAATGACGGAGTAATCGGGTAACATACACAGTAAAGAAAAATGCAATCGAACTGAGAACCTGCTTATAATAAATAAATAATTTTTTGGCATCCAAGGCCCACTTGTTAGTAAATACAGACATTTTTAAACTTATGACTATTGTTAGTAAACACAGAGACAAAACATAAAAACAAGGTTCGCTCGAGGCGCCGCCGATTATCTCATCATCTCACCAGAACCTGGACGAAATGACGAAGCATCGGCGTATCGAGCTAAACCGCAAACTTTTTAAGAAGGCTGTTAGGATTAGTACGCAGTCTAGAGAGTAGTAACGCCGTCTTGTTTCGCATCACAGCAAAAAAGTCACCTACTCCCGCTTGAGCAAACATCGACGATGCGCTTCAGTGTCGCCGCCGTAGTCCCAACAGCATCCTGAAACCGTTATTATATTGAACGCGCAGAGCGCCGAGTGCCTTCAGCGTATAGTTGACCCACAGACCATCCGTGTAGAAGGATTGACAATACGCCTTGAATAAAGTTATTTTGGCTTCCTCACTACAGCGGGCGAATCTATGTGCCAAAATATCTGGCAGCCAACGCCCTACGTTCCCGATCAATATCAGCTTGGTCTTTAAGATCCTCAGTCAAGTATTGTCCTAGATATTCAAATCTGCACACCCTCTTTAGTGCTACCTCATTTAGATTAATTCTAGGTTCATAAGACATTACTCTACCGGGGATCCCAAGGACCATAAACTCACTCTTGGCACAATTGTATATAAGGCCGTGAGTATTCGTATATTGCATTGAAGTTTGTTAATAATAATCTCTATTTTTCTAGTCATTGGTATTTTATTTTGTTTTTGTGTGTTGAAAAGTAACGATGACCGAGCTGTGTACTTATGTTATTAGCCCGTCATATAGATAATCATATTATGATGTTAAATATTTGACAACCTCGATGGCGCAATGGTTGGTATTGTCGCCGCTGGATGATACGGTCTTGGGGTTCAATTGCCGGTAGGTTCAATATGCAAACAAATTTATCTAAATTGGTTCCTAACAGGATGTTTCGGGAACCACTCTCTGCTGCTCTGGTTTCATAATACATGGACTTCCCTAATTTGAGACCAACTAATTTGTGTGACTGTTGGCATGTTATTGTAATATCTTGTAACAATATTTGATAAACAATGAACTAAGAAAAATAATTTAATTTTAGTATGAAATAATACGGAATGAAGCAAGAAATCAATACTCAAGCACAACTTTTTTTATGATACCACGGGACGAACAAGCCGTGCGATTGGTGGTAAGCGACACGCGTGTCCATAGCAATTGCAGTAACATTCAGACCTTTAAATCGCAAAGACCTGAGTGTCACTACCACTGCGCCCATCAGCATTTGCGCACTACGTCCGATTCGTATCAGGGGGTCGATTTAGAACCTTACGATAACTCAATTGTCAACCGATTTCTTTTCATTTCTATTCTCAACACCTGAATCGAAAAATGTTGTATTCGAAACCGAACCGAAATGACTTCACACCCGTACGATTACTCGAACTTCTCGACCGGCAAAGGCTACAACACAATTATCGAATGAAAGTTACCGACCGTCTTATTGTTTACAAAGCAAGAATTTAATATGAAAATCTTTTATTATTTTAAATAAAGTCTGGATTTTGTTAAAGTCTTAAAAATGTATATAAAAGGATTTTCATTTTTATTACTATTTTACCGAACACTGTTGGATAACGATATCGTATCCGAATCCGAATCGAACGTTTAACTCGGAATGTTCTGAATAACTCGAAAAGCGCCCTTCAATTCGAGAACGACATCCAATCGAACGATTCGGTTAATATATCATCGAAGAGTTCTGAATCGACGTCCGGTTCCGAATCCGAGAAATGACGGTCCGAGGTCTACGACCCCCACTAATCGGTTTTTAGTATGTTGTTTAGTTTCAGTTTTATTGTTAAGTTTGTGTACGCGTAATTTTTTTAGGTGACAATAAAACTTTAGGTGCCAATATCCCGAAAGTTACCGAATTGCAAAGGCGTTAGTTATGATAAGGAGGGCAGGGTACTTTCTTGGACGTAAATTCTTTCGCAAGGCGCGCTACTTCCACAAAAATTATAGGCAACCTTAATATTCATAGACATTGTTATTGTTCCAGCAAGTCGTCACCGCATTAAATGTATAAATATTTATGGTATGAAAGCCGTAAAAATGACAGTGTTTGAAATTTTCTTATTTACACTGTGTAAATATTGTTCAGAGTCATTCGCTGTTATTGCTGTATTTACACTACTCATCTCAACAACTTGAAAATTTATACTATAATGACTGGCCATTATAGTATAAAAAATCAAATTTCCTTTCTTTTATTTTAAATTCTCTACACTTGATGTCACGTGAAAACAACAGCTAATGCTTTACCAATATGATTCCTTAACCACGCTTGCACGATAAGCCCCGACTTGCGCGAGATCTCTATGCGAGAATAGCAGTATCTCGCGCTTTACGTCGCTCTCGCGTTAGTCGCGCCCTATCGTGCTAACCCTACAGGAATACTAACTTTGTTGAAAGCAAAATTAATTTATGTGTTATTTTCAGTGATAACTACAAAACTAAACTAAACTACAAATAAATTTATTTGGGAGAGCAATTTATTAAGAGTTTTTTTTTAGATATTAAGCGACAAGTCGAATAACTCGTGCACCTGGTGGTAGAGTGAGCAATGCAATTGTAGTATGAAGGTGAAGATAGGAGATGATGGAGACACGGAGATGGAGATACGGAGTTGGAGGCCTCTGCCCTCGACTATTGGTGACTGAGAACAGAGGTGCAGAACCGAAGAGCAACGAGGTTGTAAGCTGGATAGCGTCTGTAGAGCTGAACCAGAGGGCAGCGAGGAGTGATGATGAGATGAGATGAGGTGGTAGTGCAAAAGTGGATTATATCACTTTATTCTCGGAAGTGGAGTTCTATTTCATCTTGAGCGTCGGCTGCAGTTACTCCTGCCGTTCCAAACTCGCTTGGTGAAGGTGAGGCACACAGTCCAGGTAGGAGGAGCGTAGACGTGATGACCAGGCTTAGCATGAGGCAATCGAGGAACTGGTCATCAGGAAGGCGGATAAGCGCGGTAGAACGCCGGGTGTAGGTCTTCGAAAAGGTGAGACTTCGTACATTTACTACACCTTGAGAAGACCAGATACCTCCAAGTTCGATACACGAATGACGAGCGTTTGGTAGAGCGAGAGAGAGCATCGAAATCATTCCAATAGCCAATTTTGAATTTGAAATGAGGAGCCAAAATGTGAGCGGCCAGAAGCGGAAACGCTTCTACTACTAAGATTGCATACCAAAGGAAGAGTAATTAATAGGATAATCTATGAAAGAATAGATTGTAGAGGAGTAACGGATGTCAATCAATGTCAACATATAAAAATATTAAATACGAAATAAATATGTTTATAAAGTGATATTGATGAAATAGTACGTAATTAGCATTGGGAAAACGAATAGCAAAATTTGGAGATACGATATAATATGCCAAGATCTGGAGATCACACATGAAAAGTGAGTAAAATGTCAAAGTGCGAGAAATAGCTTATAATAGCAAATTTAAGTAATTTGAACACTAGTATTATAGTAAATATTAGTCGGAACTCTTACAAGACTCAGGAAAAGTAAGGGCGTTTCCTAGAAAACGTATAATGAGAGAGATAAAGATGATAGGGGGTCCGTAGTTTCACACTACAAGCTTTAAGCTGTAAAGATCTGAAGAGCACTGGTGGCAGGAATAGGTAAGATGGCAGTACTTCCCTGGACAAATTCTTTATACTTATAAAGATGAACGACTTCGTTCTACATCGTCAAGTATTTTTTGGTTTCAATCGTTTAACAATGATAAGTAATGTGGCTTCATCTGAATACAATAAACGTTAAAAAAAGGGATGGTCCTCATTAAGTTTATCCAATAAAATACTGCCTTTTTCCTTTATTACTTCGGTTTTATGATACTGTAACCTACATACGAGTGTCATGCCAAAAGAACTTAAAAACTCTTTAATCACTTTGAAACTGGCAAGTTATTTATACACCGTCGTCAATGCAGGTTATTTGCTAATAAATTTGAAAATGGAACACATCTTAAATTGAATTCTTTTTAATTTTTTAATTTTCGGAGATACTGGCGGGAATTTTGTTCGCAACAATCACCGAATAAATAAACAATAACTATAACTCTCGACGTGATTTTCGAGCATCGAGTATATAACTAGAAATAGAGACGAAATAAACACATTAGCGATACAGCTCTTATAAATAACAATTCTCGTTTTCACTGAAATATAGACAGGCCAACTACTGACCTGTGTGTACATCTCCGAATATTCCAAAAAATATTCTGTATTTATTGTAATAATGATAATATCTCTAACAATGCCCTGCTGGTCTATTCGGTGGTGTGGCAAAGACAGCAAAACATCCAATTACAAAACAAACGGAATCACATTTCATCGGTAATGAAACATTAAATATGTAATTTTGCAATTTTCATAAGCTCTAGTTAACTGAGCGATTTGAAGTGAAAAAAAATAAAGAAAGAAAGTGAAAGAAAATAATTGTTTCGAACTCGGGCTGGCCAATCGGAGCGCAGTTGTCACAGTAATGATATGGCAGAATAGTTTTCAAACAAATTAAATGACATTTCGTCTCTATTTCTGGTTATATACTCGATGTTTTCGAGCTATGACTTATTATGACTACAAAAAAAGTTTAAATTCGCAAGAATATTTTGAACTTTTAGCCACAACTTTTGGTGATACTACTTGTTCACGAGCTACAGTTTTCAATTGATTTGCTGAATTTAAAACAGGACGGGGAAGCTTTGAAGATGATGCGAAGTCAGGTCGGCCGCCAACCGCAATTACTCAAAAAAACGTTCAAGCTGTCGAAAAGGTAATTCGTGAAAACCGACGAACTACATACGTAGAGCTTGAGCGAGAACTAGGCATTGGATCATTGCATTGCTAACTATTATTCGCGGACAACTGTCTCTCCATACGCGTTGTTAGAAATGGGTTCCACACAAATGTATCGATGTATACGTATCGATGAGCAGAAAGTACGTCGCGTGGATTGGTGAAAATTTATAATAGATAATTCGATGCTGGCGAGAAAAAAAACGTTTATGATATACAGACAGGTGACGAAACATGGTTATATAACTATGATCCTGAAACAAAGCGACAGTCCACTGTATGTTTTTTTTAATAATAATAACGCACACACTCAACATAGCCCCGCACTAGGGGAAACCCTGTGTCTCGGGTGCCATGGACACATACATAGACAACCACAAATTACACCCAAACTCACGAGAGAAATAAATGTTGGCCATACAAATATTTCTCCCGGTCCGGGAATCGAACCTGGGACCTCTGCGCGGGAGTCCGACATGGTAACTGTTCGGCCACGGAGGCAGTTGAATGAGTGGTGCTTTGAAGATGAGCCGACGCCAACGAAATGTCGTCGTACACGAAGCATACAGAAACAAATGGTCGCCTCATTTTTCTGCATGACGGGACACATTGCTACTGTAGTGCTAGAGGATTAAAGGACAGTTAACTCCGAATGGAATATAACGGTTTGTGCCCCAAAAGTGCTGTCAGCTTGGTGTGACAAGCGGCCGAAGTCAGGAATCGCCGGATTCCTGACTTCCTCCTGATCATCACGACATGAGCATCACGACAACGCCGCTCTGCACACTTCTGCTAGAACACTTCGACTATTTTCATTCATATAATGTATCTATTCTGCCTCACCCGCCACATTCCCACGACTAGCACCTTGTGATTTTACCTTTTTCAAAAATTAAAGAAAAATTAAAAGGAAAGCGGTTTGAAAGCAAAGAAGATGCCTTGGCTGCTTTAACTTGGAGATTTCTGAGCTGTCTAAAGAAGAGAGGTCATCGATACTTTCCAAGTGATTTAGACGAATAGAAAGTATACGTGTTCATGGTGAAAACTTTGAAAAAATCGATACCTATAATAAATAATGAATTTTATAATTTTTCAAAAACTTATTTCTTTTGGCATGATGTCGTATAGATACCTCTGATGAACACTACGCCTATATACTTAATTTTTCGACCTGTTCTGTTTTTATTTTGTTTTTCGTTTATTAATTTTTTGTTCACAAAATTCGGGGAGCATAATATTAGTAAATGAATATGGTTGTTTACAAAAATAACAGGAAATGACCAAAACATAAAGTTGGCGTAGTGTTCATTGGAGGTAACGAATTATAATAATTTATTTCATTTATAAATTACCTTTAACGATGTTAGATATTATTTCCTTTTACTGTTGTATTTATTAGGCACCCATTTAGTATCACTCCTCATGAGTCAAACTAACGTAAATTATACCATTAATTATATCCAAAACCAGGATAATCTATATAAGTCAATACAAACAACTAAAACAGTGCTTAACAGTAACCGTTTGAGATATTACTCGCGTTTACAAAGTGATATCAGTACATTGAACTGAGTTAATGTTCACATCTAATTCCGAGACTCATCGAGATTGCTGCTTTCTAATACATATATATATATAGCATATTAAGTGGACTACCTACCTACTAGTATTTTTCCAAAAATAAAGCAGTGGTTTTTCAAAACTCTGGTCGGTTATTTTACTTTGTCGGTTATTTTACTTTCATATTATATTAGTATTGACTAAGTACGCAACACAATGCTGCGTTCGATAACTGGCATTGCTGATGTGGGGAGCAAAACCGCCAGGCGCAAATGGGATTGGGCGGGCCACGTTATGTGCAGTTAGGGCAATTTACATTCTAGGCCCCAGAGTTCCTCTGAGAGATAAGTTTAAAGAGGTTAACATTCTTACACTAAAGTCACAGTACATTTATGACAATAATATTTATGTTAAGAAAAATTATAGTTCTTTTATAAAAAATAGTGACAGATGACATTAATACGAGGAATAAAAATAAACTAGCTGTTTTTAACAGTCGTCTTCATAAAGTTTCAAATTGATTTAAGGAGCAATGTGTACGCTTCTATAACAAGATTCCGATTGATATTCAAAATTTGCCATTTACGAGGTTTAATACTATTGTGAAACAAAAACTTTATACTAAAGGTTATTATAAAACTTCTGCGTACTTTGATGACAAAAATCCTTGGTAGTGGATCCGATTAGCTCTTTCAGATATTCTCGATCTAAGATGTTTAAATTAAATATTGTAATGATAATTGTATAAAATTGAAATGTATAGGGTAAGATTGCGTTAGTCGTACTTACCCCCTAAGAAAAAACCGCTGTAATATTTAAGGTTATTTAAATTAAACAAAACCTGAATGAAAATACCAAAAACGTTTATTGAGGGTATTGACAAGAGGTATTAACAAGATTTTCAAAAAGCACGTTTGGTACGATATAGGCACCTGGTCGCCTAATTCATACCACCTGTAGCCTAAGTCGTACTTAGAATAACACTTCAGTCAGGACATCATAAACTGTATAGTACAGTACTAATAAAAAGAGATCATAATAACAATTAAAATCTAGAAACGGGTACAGGTGGTTAAAATCAAATAATTCTTAATATTTCTGAAGGGAGAGAACAATCCCAAAATCTCATGTATAAGGGAACAAAAAAAGAAAAATTTCAGAAAATAAAAATTTCAAACTCTTAAGAAATAGAATTATGAATTGTAATGAAATAAAATTATAATTTCTTCTGAAATAAAATTATAAATTGTAATGAAATAAAATTATAAGTAAATGTTTCTGAAATAAAATTATAAATTTAAACTAAATAAAATTAAAATTCTCCTGAAATGAACTTACAAATTGTAATGAAATAAAATTATACATGATTCGGTAATCAAATAAAGACATTATGTAATAAAGGCACTACAAAATTAGTTTTGTTGAACACAAATATCACAAATATATTATTTAGCTGAAAAAACTAAGAAATAATTTTCATAAATCCCTAAGTCGTACCGATACGATTAAGGAATTTTCTTTAATTTAAGGGTACGACTTAAGCAAAGACACTCTGAAAATTTGAAATCGAAATTACTGTCATAACATAAAAAAATATGTCGTTTGCTTGTGCTTAAATAAATACTAAAATACATCACAAATAGACGAATAACAAAAAAGTAAGTTTACCACCATATTGTTCCTTGGAATAGCTTCCGAATGAAAGAGAAATATAATTTGTTTCCATTTCCTATCATACAGGTTTGTCGAGTAATTCTAGGTTAGTTTTGCGTTCTTGAAAGTTTCCTAAACGCAATAAATTTTTCAATTCTCCGTTATTTCCGCTTAGTCACAAAATCTAAAAAAAATGCGTTTTGTCTAATTTTTTTCTTTTCAACAAAGGCTGTCAATAAGTCAATGTTAAAAGAAGGTAATTTAATCGGTACTTTATGTCTAATTCCTTTTCTTTAAGTATAAAGGTTATTATATTATACTCTCACTTTTTGTATTGCCAAATGTGTCAGTATGTATCTTTTTTAAATGAATAAACTACTTTTTAAACTGAATAAAATGAAAATAACTTATGAATATTTATTTATTACATTTTATTTTATTTTCAAGTCTTACACGCAAATAAGTGCTATAACTAAAAATACATTACAATTTAAAGCTTGTTAGTAGTGCCTTAAGGTTATCTGTCCCGGACTTTCAACATAAGAGTAATTGTTACTATCGAATTGAGATCTTAATGATCTTATTTCTGACCCCATAACGAGTGACTTATGAAAGTCAAAAAAAAGGCATGTAAGCTTAGTTTTATACTTTTTTTTATAAGTCCAGCACTAGGAAAACCCAGAACGCAACAATCACAAATTAATTATACCTCAACTCACGAAAGAAATAAATGTAGGAATGAAGAGAGAAATACATATAGAAATGTAGTTTTTGTTTGTACACAGAAACATACGCGTTTTTGTGTACAAATAAATACATACTAATATTGGTATACATATAGGTCAAGCAATTTTTCAAAGTTCGTTTAAATTATAGGAGTAGTCCTTCTCAAACTGTTGAAAATG
Source organism: Hyposmocoma kahamanoa (assembly GCF_003589595.1). Lineage (NCBI taxonomy): Eukaryota > Metazoa > Arthropoda > Insecta > Lepidoptera > Cosmopterigidae > Hyposmocoma > Hyposmocoma kahamanoa. Next base: position 10,464,934 of record NW_020653852.1, on the reverse strand, counting down.
TCCCAATTTATGGTAAGTAAGTATTATCTTGGAATGCTTTTAATAAGCTCAACAAATTTTTACCATACCTGCACTAAAATTTTAGGTAATATTATCTACTTTCTAGCAACGAAATCGCGTGTTTTATTCCAAAACAGACGAGAATTAAAAATTGTACTTTTAGGGCAACATGTGATTTAGTCGCAAAAAAGTAGAATTAGTTTATCCGATGTTGGTTTAAAGAAACAAACAAATTTAAATTTTCCTTAAAATTTATTATGTTCAATAAAAACTAAATACAATAAGTTGTTATACCCGTTAAATTCGCTTTAGATTTTGCGTCTATCAGTACGTATTCTACATTAATCTAAATCGAAAATACTATAGCTAAATAAAATCAGTCAAATAGTTCATTAGAATCGCGACATTTCATTAGTTCTGACAAATTCTTCTTTACGACAAGAATCTATCACGGCGTTCCTATTTCTTCTTTTGACTAAGACGTAAATAAATCTGGAAAAAAGAAAATGTCTGTGTTAAAACAATTTTATTCAGAAAGTAAATAAACATTTTCTAAGCGATGTGTATCACTCTCGTCTATATTGTTACACTTTCAGTAAGGTGATTTATTATTATATATTTATGACTTTATATAATTTATATTCGAATATGAAATTAAATAATTATACCTTTTTTAGAAAAAGCTTTAGAAAGTGGACTTTAGAAACTGTGAAAAATTTAGAAAGTGGATGAAATCCAATAAACCAGATTCATCCCCTAATTCGCCACCCTTAGAGGCGGATTTTTTTCTTCACATTTGAATGGGACCACTACTGAGGTACCCCCTTTCCAACAAAAAACGAACAATGGAAATCGGTTCACACACACACACAAAAAAAATACAAGCTCCATATCTTTCTACGTTTGTTTTGATTATAGTGACACTTCCTACCTACCCTCAGGGCATACGAGAAGGGCACTATAACCTGTGCGCTCGCACAGGAAACTCATAAGTTCAGGTTCTGACCCCAGATCAGCCAGTGTACAGGGTTGTCACAGATCTCTGTCACTTGACTTCATACGGTTTTTCGAGAGGCTAGTGCCTCGGGTGAGCCGCCCCGGGTGCACGTACAGTACCCTCCCTATTTTCCAGATAGGTACCGGAGCTGTAGGCACGCTCACTTGCCGTTGCGCATTGCACAACTAGCGGTTGCCACCGCTAAGCCGTCGACTCTGAGTCCACTACCAAATCTCCTCATTGGTGGCGGAGCTATAAGGCACGCTCACTTCCCGACGCCGAAAAACGACGTCTCTCCAGTTCCCAATAACCTAAGCGGCTGGAGGGAGCGAAGGATATCTAGCTCATCCTCTACTAGCTCTCCGGGCTAGTGCCGGAGATGCCAGTCGCAGTGTTCTGCGACAATGTCCGGACAAAGCTTACAACTCACGCGTCTCGCGCGTCTCCTCGCTACCAAGACGCACTAGCTGCTCACGAGACAGACGCCCCGGAAACATGCAAAACCAGGGCAGACAAACATGTCCATCTCTGCAGCTAACCACAAATCCCAGCGAGTCTATACCCAAGTCCGGATTCGCCAGAGACGCCTGCAAAGGCGCATCACTAGCGGAGAGCTTGGCCCGGACGCCCGCTGTACCCTGGTGTTGCCGTCGAGCCCCCTCCAAACGCAGCATTGATATTGCGGGCTGTTTCTGCCGCGTTAGTTCCGCGTCGGAACTCGTATTCAAAAATCACTCGAATTTTCGCAGTATCCATCTTTCTTGTCTAAATTGAATAACAAAAACAATTGAAAGTCGATATTCAAATGTTTCATATTTAAAAAAAAAATCACAGAAACCATTTGAAAAAAGTTTCATTCGAAAACCTCAAACCATGAAGATTCTATGAAAATTCAAAGAACCTATTGCAATAAAACGGCAATTTCGTACTTTAACCCCTAATATTTAAATGAAGTTTTTCACATATACAACACATGAACAACACGATTAACTGTCATTCACGACTTTGTGACATTACGACGACAGACTGTCGTGACAATGGGAAGAGCTAGAACGACAGTTGTCCGACAATAAATAAAACGTCATGATATAAATGTGACGACAGATAATCGAAGCTTCAAACGATTCTGTCGTATAAACGACAAGGCGGATGCCGTGAACCGGCAAATTGTCGGCACGGTCTAGTGGGAACAGCTAGACACGACAGTCGTTCAACGAGAAAATAAACGTCCACGACACGGTCACGACAGAGAGTCGTGATATGGGAACAGGCTAGATGCGTCAGTGGTCCAACGATAAATAAAACGTTACGACATAATGGGAATGCACCCTTACTATATTCTGTCACGTTAGAGTTACAGATCGCTAATGAGTACCCGACTTTATAAAGACTATTTTCAAATTTATTTCTAGTAAACCTTTTCATAAACGTAATTACCTAACGACAGGTAATCATTTCAGTGCCGAAATGTCTGTCTAGACTGTTTATTAGTTTATAAACTGATAAGATTGTTTTACGTTTCAAGTTTTAATACTCAAAACCGAGTTATTATCACCATAAATGTGGTAATTTCTTATGCAGAACTTTACTACATTTTATTTGGACAATAACCTCGCGTAGAATAACAACTGTAGTAATAGGAGCTGTAAAATACGAGGGCGATTTAATAAATACGTGACCTTAAGGTTAAAAAAACTTTGTTTTTTTATTTCATAATTTAGAACTCCTTACTAGGCATGCGACGTTACTTTTTTAAATTAGCGCGAAAAAAGTTAAAAATGAAAAGTTAGATGAGGTATGTATATTTTTTTATAATACCTAGAAATCGGAATTTCGAGTATTCCGTTTTTCATCTGCAATCACAACATCAAAACTATGGCGAATTTCGAATCGAATTTCGAAATCGAATTTGGCGAACTGAATTATGGCGTACCATATAGTTTACATTTATATGTATTAGTTATATAGTTATAGTTCATAAACTATCACCGCACCATCGTTTTCACCAGACTTGGCCCCATTTGAATATCGCTGTTCATGGTGTGTAGTGGAGTAGGAGTAGAAGCTAAACGGAGATTACAAAAAAACCTTAATTAAAAAAAGGATTTTTTTTCTTCTCAAAATCACGGACTTACCGAACCGCCCTCGTATAATGGAGAATAGTAATAACAAATGGAAATACCGAAAAGTTTTGTTAAAAATAATTAAAAAAACATTGTGACTTCAGATCTTTCCTTTATTTTTTTCCATCCTTTGCTTCAGATATAGATATATTTGGCGTTCGGTATGGTTTTTAAACTAAAATTGTCAAAACGAAATAAACTTTTATATTTGAAATTTGAAACATATTTTTTTATCAAAAATAAAAAATAATATGTTTCAAACAACGCCCACTACGAAAATTTATTTTTATAATGTTTTTAGATTTCTACTTAAAATTTAATTTATATGTAGTCCTTATTGAAAATGAAAAAAAAAAATTATAATAAAACTCATATATATACGTCCTAATATTGCCATTATCAGAAAAAACTTACACAAAAAACACCACAGCGACAACTGTTAGAGCAGCATCAAACAGATAAAAGGCACCAGGGAAGTAATCTATCGTTGACACGTAGATATAACTCGATGTAGGCATGTAAATGGACGGAGCTATAGCTTCTGTTACACCTATTAGTGCATTCAATTTTGCTGAAAAGAAAATGAAGAAATATTGCTATCTTATTATAGTTTCACAGTAAACATATTCGTATGAATGGTAAAAGGGCCAGGTTAGGGTATTTGTTGAACACTCACTTAAAAACCATAAATTTTTCACCCTTTTTTGAAATAACATCATTGTTTTCACATGAAAGTATATTTTATTTGCCTATATATGCCTTTTACCTGAAGGTAATAATCATATTGCCTCAATAAATACTTGGTAAGTAAGTGTGTACCGTAAGTTATTGGAAAGGCTTTGGCGTAATGCCAAGTGTTGGAATTTTACTAGATAGTATTTTACTGAATGTATCTTCCGACACTTTATTTGGTTTATGTGGCAAAAGATTGTATATTGAGGAAAATCTACTTTATTCCAATAGAATTATTACGTAAGATTGCTTGTAAAGCAAAGTTACCAGAGTAGCACATGTTATCGTGGCACATTTTAGGATTCTCGCAACATTGCCGTGGTTATAATTTCGTCTTGCCTCGCACGTACGTGATACGTCGAATAATATATAGTTTCGACGGAAAGGAAATATTTATATATTAAGTTTATTGAATATTACGATGTTTTACTTTTATAATATTTCTTTATAATACTTATTCAATTATTTTTGTAAAATTACTCCACTAGTTTGTAATAGTTATTAAAACTACTGAATAGCCCATCTTCTGGGCGAGCTCGATCCAGATCCATTGTAGACTCTATCTTTGCTCCAGGTCAAGGTCAAGAGCAAGCCTATTTACTTTAAAAAATAACAATTATTCCTCTCTCTGCGACGTGAACTTTTCAATATATAAAAATTATTTTTGCGGCATTTTTGAAAATAGAAATTACGTAAAAACAATAGAAACTCTACAGTACCTACATTATATCTTTGTATAAAGTGCACAATTTTTTTTTTTAATATCAAGTGACGGGACGAACAAGTCGTACGTCTGGTGGTAAGCGACACGCCTATCCATAACAGTTGCAGTACCACTCAGAGTTTTAAATCGCAAAGATCTTAGAGGCATTGCCACTGCGCCCGTCACCCTGATAAGTTGACAAGTCCCATGTGTCTGCAATTTTACCAGCACCCTTACCCTTCAAAATTAGAATACAGCAATGCTGATATTACTGCTTGGCGGCAGAAATAGACAAGGTGGCAGTACTTCCATGGACGAGCTCTTTCACAAGAAGCTCTACTAATCACAAGGAGCTGTAATATGTAATTCTTTAGAACTAAAGCTTCTTGGTAAGTGGATTTGTCCACGCATCTATATTTAGTGTTTTTCACCTACACTTCGTTTAAATAAAACGTCTGGAAAACGCGTACGAACGATTGTAAACAAGTTTATATTTATGTAAAAACCTTTGGCATTTATTACATGTATAGCAATTCCGTTTGATAAAACACAATGTGTTGCATGTTTGAATTCTGTTCTGTTGAACTTGTTTTAAAGATCCAGGGGGCCGAGCATAACCTTTCCAAAAATAATCTTATTTTAATGTTAGCACAAAGTAAGCTTATTGTAATATTACTCATTTTCGTACCATGGCAAATAAATCAACCAAGTAATGTATTATTGCTAAAGTGACTGAAAGAACGAATGATTTCCCAATATCGTCTATTCCTTATTAAAAGTAGGAAAGAAATAACGCCATAAGAACTGTATAATGCCAACTCTATCTTTTTTGACGTTCCGACTCGTGTTATCGTAGTAAAAATGTTAAAGTACTTAATATAATTTACATTCAGAGAATTTTCACTGCAAAAAAAGAAAAGTATGTAATAATGAAATCTTTTAAAATTACGTTGTTTTCAATTATTATTCCGCATTTTCATGAAGAAAAATAAATAAAACAAGCTGAGTCTTGATAGTCACGTTGTGAATTCGGAAGATTCGCTCTGGACCTTTTGGAGGGAAAAGTGTCGTTTTTATTTTGACTTTCAATTATTTTGTGAAATTTAGTTTAAAGTGGAATAGGATAGTGCTATTGTGCCTTAATCGAAGATTAAAACGCGAAATTATACGAATCTCGAACTAAAATACCCGTATCGGCCTTTTTAAGAAATCCCGAGTCAATCCAAGCACGCCGCCTCAAATTGCCTATCCTCTTTGTGGCGGCCATATTTACAGAAACATATTTAAACTTAATGTTTAGGCTGATGGCTTTGCCAAATCCTTATTAAATTAAAAAAAATTAATTCGGAACTATAGTCTAGTGTCAACTGTTGGTTTCGCCAAGGAGCACATAGATGGCGCTGTCATAATTTTTCGAAATAAACATCGCTTATTTTTATTTTACGAGAAATTATTTCCTATGTAAACAAAATATTGAAGAGATGTATGTAAATAAATAAGTTCAACTTAACTTTTAATCATTACAAATCAACACTAAGACAATAAAACTGAAAATAATATTGCTTCCATTGCATCCGTGTAATTATTTTATGATTGCTAAATTTGACATAAGAGCAATGTTACTTTAATGTCAAAGTCGCATCATAGTAGGAACTAAGTGAATGAATAATCACAAAGCTGTCAATAAAACATCATAGTTTTAATTTTCGTTACTTTTAATTTAATTAGTTTTAATTACAAATAAGCTTACTTTAAGCGCGTTATGGTACGAAAAGTCAATGTAAGGTTAAAGTAATATTGTTTTAAGAGGTTGTGGTAGGCCCCCTGATCATTTACATACCAATTTCTTCCACGGGTACACTCTTTGAAGCAAGACATCTTATGGCAATCAATCCAGTATGGCTGAAGATGTTGAACAGTGGAGCTGAATAGTACCACGGTCTGCTCGGTGCGAAGGCGAAGACGAAGCATGCTGCTATCCTGCTGACACCTGCGAGAGCACCTATAACGCTGTCCTGTACTTGCATCGTCTTACTCAGAAACGATATACAGAAGAAGGTTCCTGTAATATAAAGTGTAAGATGTGAAATTTTGTAAACAATGGTTTTTTTATACCACGTGATGGAAAGAGCAAGTTGTTCGCCTGGTGGTAAGCGACACGCGTGTTCATAATAGTTGCACTGTCACTCAGAGTTTTAAATCGCAAACATTTGAGAGGAACTTCCACTGCTCCTGTCACCATGAGACATAAATGGACAAGTTTTACGTGCCTGTAATTTCACCAGCTCTCTTACTCTTCAAAACCGGAACATAGTAATGCTGACATTACTGCTTGGAGGTAGAAATAGGTAAGGTGGCAGTACTTCCCTGGACGTACACTAATGGTTCACGATATTACTAACAATTCACATAATTACCTTTATGAAGACTACAAATAACATATTAAAAATAATGAATAAATATATAAATAAATAAATATACAAAATATAAAATAATATTATTCTCACGTAGTTAGCCTACTGTTGGGCACAGGCATTCTTTCAACGCGGATGGAAACTTCACACGTATAATTAAATTCTTTTGCAGATGTGTGCAAGTGTCCTTACGATGTTTCCTTTCACCAAAACAGTCATGGTAAATTTTAAACTAAAGGCACATATTTCCAAAAAAACTCAGTGGTGCAAGCCCGGATTCGATCCCACAACCGTTTATTTAGAGAGTTAATAAGGCCACTACGGCTGTTAAATAACGATCACAATTTATAATAATTATATCAAAATTAAATGAATATTAATTGTGAAAAAAACAAACCGACGTTTCGGGCCCTTTACAGGTCCCATGGTCACGGTTGACA